>NW_020797901.1:209486-228030 GCF_003369625.1 Aspergillus mulundensis | reverse complement strand
TTATAGCACTTAATAAGTTTAAGTAATCTTATAAAAATAAACTATAAAAAGTAAAAAAAAGGCATACTTAAAAGTCTACTCTCTACAAGCTATAAGTAATTATAAAAAAAAAAAAAAGTATTTTATTTCTACTAATTAGCGGCGCCCGCAGGGCCTTTAGCAAAAAAAAAAAAAATAAAATAAAAAATAAAATAAAAATAAAAAATAAAATTTAAACAAGTGCTTAGGCAGCGCGGCGCGTAGAACCTTAAATACCTAATATAAAAATAATACCTAGCAGGGCATTAATACTAACCCTTAATATAAAAGCTAACTAAATAATAACCCTAAACAGCGCTGTAGCGTAATAAATACTAAATTAAAAAAAATATAGGTTTATAATATAGTTAGTAATATAATATAAAGTAAATTAAATATATAAATATATAATTAATAGCTAAAGCCATGCTAGTATAAAGGGTAAAGGTAGCTGCTAAGGCAGCAGTGGTAAAAGGCCTAAAAA
Source organism: Aspergillus mulundensis (assembly GCF_003369625.1). Taxonomy (NCBI): domain Eukaryota; kingdom Fungi; phylum Ascomycota; class Eurotiomycetes; order Eurotiales; family Aspergillaceae; genus Aspergillus; species Aspergillus mulundensis. The sequence continues at coordinate 227,528 of NW_020797901.1, read as the reverse complement.
TATAAATAAAAACTACATATAGTATTAATATAAATAATATTAGCAAAGTATAATTATAACTTATAAATAATAATATTATTATAAACCACACAGGCACTAGCTAAAAAAATTCTAAACTAAATATTAATATAACTAAACTAATAAAAAGGGTAACTATACCTATAATTATGGTGGCCTAAATAGCTATAAAAAAGGTATTATAAGCTTTTTTTAATATTATAATATTCGCGTTTTCTTGCGGATTACTATTATTAATATATATAATATTATATAGGCCTAGGACCTAAAGCAGTTTTAACTAAATTATAATTATATTAAATATAACATACTTTACTAGGGTCCTATAATTATTTTTATAGTAATTATACCTTTTACCCGCGGGCTTAATATATTTAAAATACTAGGTTATTACTTATATATAAAAATAATAATTAATTTTTTAGGTAATAAAAAGCACGCACTAAAAACAGCAAGCCTAAAGTAAATTAAGGGGTAGTAAAACAAGGGGGGCTAGGGCAGGTATTAAAAAAGCTAGGGCTAGGACTAGAAATTATACTAAAGGCATAAAAAAAATAATAATAATAAAGTTAGCAGCAGGGGCGGTAGCGCAAGTATAATAAAAATAAGTAATTTTAAAAGGCATGTTAGTAATTAATACTATAAAGTATAGGTAAAAAAATATAATCCCTATATGCCAAGGGTAAAATAAAAAGTAAAGGCTAAAATTAAGGCTTAACTACTATAATAAAAAAACATGAAATAAAACATTATAATAAGCTAAATAACTATTAATAATAGTATTTAAAGTATAATATAAAACTATATTAGGTGTTAAAGCAAGGGAAACGTAAAGTAAAAAGTAAATATAAAAGACCTTAAAAAATAAAACAGGGTTAAAAACACGCGATATAATAAAGGCTATAATAAAGGTAAATTATATTTAATTTAACCACTAAAAATAGTTTTAAAAATATAAAAATAAAAAGAATTAAATATAAAAAGCTTATTAACTAAATTAAAAAGGTAAATACATAGTAAGGTATAAAAAAAAGGCGGATAAAAAGCCAACACGGTAATATATTAATAGCTAAAATAAAATAATTATATATTATAAATAACTACTAAAAGCATTAAAAAAAGTATAAAAATAAGAAAATTTAGCTATCTAAAGCTTAAAGCTGTATTATAATAACTAAGCATAAAGTAAAATAAAATATATAAACCTAATAATACTAACACGTAGCTAATATTATTAAAATAAATAATACCATGCTTAAAGAGCATGGGAAAGGGTAAATATAAGGTATTTTAACTTTAAAAATATAATTAAATAATTAAAAAGTAATAAAAATATAATAAAAAAGGTGTATACTTACAGGAGCTATCTTGCTTTAAATATTAAAAAAATTTAAAAAAAAAAAAAAAAAAAAGATTATAAGGGTGCTTTAGTATTAAAACTAAAATATTATACCTAGCCACTACAGGCAGCAATACTATATTTAAACCTAGTAATAAAGTAAGGTAATTAAATTAATTTTTTACCCCTAATTTTAAATATAAATTACACGCAAATTATAATACTTTATAAACCTGGAAATAGCTTATTTTATAGCGCTTAATAAGATTTATAATTTAAATTACTTTTTATAAAAAAAAAATATAAATTTATAAATTGCAAGGGCGCGATTACTTAAAAAAAAAAAGTATTATTATTACTATTATAGTATTATAACTATATAATATTATAATAATATAATCCGGCGGCCTAAGGCTGCTTAATAAAGAAATTTTAGCGCTAATTTAACCGCGCGCTAAGGCGGCGGTTAATCACATAATATATAAAACACTAAGTTTAACTTAAAACTCTAACTTAAAGGATTAGTAATTAGTTCCTACTACAAATACACAACGCTTTCCTATTGCGGTAATTCACGTTCTCCTAAGCTCAGCGCAGTATACAAAAGCGCCTCACATAATTTTAGGGCTAGGGGGGATTTAAAAAATTTTTTTCTTAAAGTTACTAAGTTTAATTTTTACCTAGCCTAGCTAAATTAAAGTTATTTTAAAGCTATTTTTTTATGTTTTTATTTATATAAACCTGCTTTTTTAGTAGTTTTTTTAGCCTTTTTTAACTTTAAGATAGTGTTTTTATATATTAATAACTTAAATTTTTACTTTTTTAGTTTACTATTTTTCTTTTCTTAGCTTATTATTAGCATATTTTATTATTTATTGTTTTTTAAAGTTATATAGCCTTATTTTTTTATTATTAAAAATTACAGGCCTATTAATTTTTTTTTAAAAAATAAAATATTATTGTTATGGAGTGTCTATACTCTACATGAAGTGTGAGAAAGAGAATATTATAATAGCTTAATTATTTTATCTTTTTTTCTTGGCAGGAGATATATTTATATAATACAAAGTTAATTAAGGCCTGGCGTGCTAAAAAAGTATAAAAAAGTAGTAATATATACTAATAAATAAAAAAATATAATATATAATAAAAATAAAGTTAAAATAAAATAAAATAATAAGTTTATAGGCTTTAAGCCTTAGGAAACTTTATTTATAAATATAAAATATTAGGCGTTTTTAAAGCATTAAAGTTAAAAGTAATAAATATTAAGTATATTAATAAATAAAATAAAGTTATAAATTTATAGGCTAGGCTGCCTTAAAGTATTATTATTAAATATGAAATATAAATTATTTTTAAAATATTAAAATAAAAAGTAAAAAATATTAAAAATATTAATAAAATAATTATAAAAATTATTAAAGTACTAGAGTAAAATAAACACTATAAAAAAATATAAATAAAATAAAGGTAAAATATAAAGTATATAAATAATTAATAATAAAAAACCTAATATACGCTAAAGTAATATTAAAAAAAGTAAAAAATATTAAGTATGTATTATAATAAAAGGTGTAAAAGTAAAAAGTTAATAAAAATATAAAAAGCATGAAAAAAAGTATAAAAAGCAAGGTTAATAATCTATATTAAGTAAGATTAAAGGCCTTTAAACCCTAGCTTTTTTAAAGTTAATTTTGAAATTTTTTAAAGGCTTTTTTAAAAGTAGCTTTTTTTTAAAAAAAAAGTATTAGTAAAATAATAATTTTTTATATTTTTAAAAATTTAGTAGCCTTATTTACTTTAAAGTCAATTTAAATTAAGTTTTTTAAGCACTTTTTTACTAGGTAGTTAAATAGCTTACCTTAAAAAAGTGTTTTATTAATAGGTTAATATAAATTAAACTTAATATATTTATATAAACCTTATAAATTTATAAGTTAATTATTTATATTTTTAGGTCAATTACCTGCTAGAATTAATATTTTAAAGTATAAAGTAACTTTTTTTATAATAGTAATTAAGTAATTTACCTAATTAATTTAATATTTTTTTACTTATTATAAAAAAAGTATAATTATTTTAGGGATATAACTTTAAAAATTTTTAATAAGTTTTTTTTATTATTAAAAAAGAAAAGGCTAAACTTATTATAAAGTTTATTATTTATATTTTTTTAGCCTAGTTACTAATAACCTTTTAGGCTTTTTTATTTAATACTTTAACTTATTTATTTAACTTAAAAATAATAGTCTTTTTTAAAAATATAAGATTATTAAGTATTATTATTATATAAAATATTTTATTATATTTTTAATAAAGGCTTTTAAAATAAATCTTTTTTAACCTTTTACCTAAAATACCTATTATAACTAGTATAACCTTTTAATTATAAATAATAATTATATTAGTGTCGTCGAAGCACGATGTGAAGGATTCATAATATTATTAATAATCTTTTAAAAGGCTAGCTACATTCTTAATAAAGGAAAGGGGTTAAGGGCGGTGGCCAATGGCAGTATGCTATTAATAGCTAATATTAATAAGTGCCCTATATAAAAAGGCGGATGCCCTTGTTTATTAAGCTAGTAAAGAAAACTAATACTATAAAATAAAATAAAAAGACTTGGAGGCTCGAGCAAGAGTAGTAATAATAATAATTAAAAATATATTTTTAAAAGCTTAGTATAGTAAAGTAATAAAAATAAAAAATAAAAAAAGGCTTGGCAATTCTAACTTTTTCAATATTAAATATAGTATATTTATAAAAACTTTTAGGACCTAATTATTTATTTAGCAGGTTATATTAATACTAGTAATATATTTTTAAAATTTTAATAAAGCTTATACCGCCTTATAAATAATAAAATACTTATATTTTAGCATGTTTAATACTATATTATTATGAATTAATAATAAATTAAGGTCTTGCGTGCTAGAACAAAGTAATAAAGTAATATCATTAACTACGTTTATAGTATTATTTTAAGTAATATAAATTAAGCTTAATAAGATCCTAAGCAAGGTTTACAAGGGCAAAAGAATAATTAATTAGGTATATAATAAATTAAGTAATATTTTAGCAGGCTAGCTAAGCAAATTTAAAGTTAGCTTAAATAAAGTTTTTAAAGTATTTTTAGTTTACAGGCTAGCAGGAGCGGGGTTATATTAAAGTAATTTTTTAAAAGTAATATTTAGTAGGCTAATAGGCTTGTTTTTAAGTAATAGCTTTAATACTAAAAATACTAGTATTATTATTTTTTAAATAATAATATTTATTTTATTAGCTTATAAGGGCTTTGTAGTAGGAGTTGGTTTATTAATAAAAAAATTAAATTAAAAATAAAAGCAGGAGTCAGTTTCTTTTTATTAAATTAAGTAATAATAAAAGTTGACTTATTAAATTTAGTAATAAAATTTAGTGCTTTTGTAAGTTTTTATTTTTATTATTTAGTTATTAATAATATTACTATTGAAGTAGTAGGCCGGATTAGTATATTATTTTCTTAATTTATAAGTTAACTTTATATTATAAGTAATACTAAATTACTAAAAATTATATAACTAGGTTTTAGTTACTATAGGCGGAAACTAGTGCTTACTTATTTTTATAAACTTAAGTTAAACATGCTATAGCTAGCCTTTTTTAAAAATAAAGGTATAATAAGATTTAATAACTTTTAATGTATAATGATTTAAATAACCTTTTACTTATTAGTTAATACGGTCGCGGGCTTATTTTAATTATTAGTTAAAAACCCTTAGGCGGTAATATTTTAAAGTTTTTTTTAAAAAAATAAGCTTATCTAGTGTAAACTTTTTTTTTAAATTAGGGCTTTATTAATTTACTACTTGTATAACTTTTTTTAAGCTATTAATAATTTTTCTTTTTATAAAACTAGTTAATATAACCTAGTATTCTTGTCATGTTTCCTCCTCATGTATCTACACGCTCGTCCTTTCTACCTGCTTAGTCAACGCTTAGTCACCTGTAGCTACTTTTAAAATATTTAAGATAGGCATTCTAAAAATTAACTTACTACTATTTTATTATATTACCCCCTTTAAGTTTAATAAGTAGTAGCATGTCTTAAAATAATCCTAGGAGTATTCTAGTTAAATATTTACTTAATAATTAAAGAATTCCAGGAGTTAAAATAAATAATAATAATAAATATTAATAGTTACCGCCCTTATACCCCGCTTTATAAAACATATTTTACTAACTTTTAATATTTACTAAGGGGGCTTCCTAAACTAATATTAATTTATACCTATTTTTTTAAACTTTAAAATTAAAACATTAAATAGCTTGCTTTTCCCGTATTTTAGAATTTAATTTTATTTATAACCTTAATATAAAAACTATACGCTTGGTATGCCATATAAAAAAAATTACCCCTTTTTATATAATTACACTAATTTTTACTAAATTAAAATATAAATTAAAGTGTCTTATATTTAGCTATAAAAATTTTTTTATACCTATATAAATACTATAGGCTTATAAAAGATTTTAGGTACCTTTAAACTATAATATTACTAATTAACACGCTAAAAAAACCGCTGGGCTGTTTAAAATTATACTTAAAATTTTAGTTAATATTTTTTATATTAATATTTTTTATATTTTTTATATCTTAGGTTATAAAATTTACCACGCAGGAGCCTACTAATATAATATTACTTATTTTTTTTATTTTTAAAAAAAAATTTAAAGATACTAGCTCTTTTCTTCCTAAAACTTTTTTTTTTAATTTTAAATAAAACTTTAAAGTATAACCATACTTTAAAACACACCTTTATATTATTACCTAATTTTAATATTATATAGCAAGTGCCCTGTAAAATAAAAATAAAAACCTTTTTAATTAATTATTTTTTTAATACCTTATTTTCCCTAGCTAGAGCTACATCGGGCGTATTATAATAATTAATAAAATAAGTTATAAAAGTAGTTTTTTACATGGTTAAAGCTCTTAATACTATAGTATAATTAAAAGTTTTTATATAATTTTTTTTAATAAATATAAAAATACTAGGCTTTTTTCCTGCAAGCCTAGAAATATTATTTACTTTTAACTTTTTAATAAAATAAATAAATAAGGATATATTTTTCTTACTTAAAAATAATAAATTAAAAAAATTCCACACTAAGAACGGCTTAGTAACCCTAATAAAAAAATAACTTATTATACTATATTTTATATTATATAAAAATACAAGCCACCCCGTCTTTCCTTCTTTTTTAAAAATAATAAAAATAATATATTTAAAATAACAAGTATTAATAAATTTTTTTATTATAATAAGGGCCCAGGACAAGGCCGTAATAATTTAAAAAAATAAAAAAGGCTAAATTTTAAAAACCAGCTATTAATAGCTAACATAATTACTTAAATTTTACTTAACTAATAATAAATAAATAACTAAATAAAGGTGGTAAAAAAATATTACAGGGAACTTTTAAAAGCTTATAAATTAAAAAAATATAATAGCTATTAATACTAGTACTAATACCAGGGTAAATAAAAATATAAATTTAAGTTATTATAATAATATATAGTAAAATAATAAAAAATGTCCTAAAGGGCGGCCTTATAAATATTTTAAATAATAAAAAAGATAAAATAGTATAGCTAGAGGGAATTTAAATAATAATTTAAATAATAACAATAATAATAATAATAATAATAATCTTAGCGGGTTTAAACCTTAAAATAAACACTAGTAATATAAAAATATTTAATAAAAAAATAAATAAAATTACCCTGCTAACGGTAATAGTAGTAGCTAGTAAATTAATAAAATAGGATATTTTAACCCTAATATTTTAAAAAATGTTTTTATTAAATACTTTAGTAAAAAGGTTTATTATAAAAATATTAATATTTTTATAAATTAGCTTAAGAATATTATTAATTATAAAAAAAATAATAATAAAAGTAAATATTTAGGCCATGCTTTAAAAATTAGCTTTAAATTAGTTTACTTTTAAGCTAATAATTTTTAAAAAAAAAATACTTTAAAAAAACTAAACTTAAAAAATAGGTAGTTTACCTAAATAATATAAAGGTTTTATTCCTGCATTTTTAAAGCAAGGTTTAAGGTTAACTTTTTTTATTATAAATTTAGTAACTTGCATACTAAAATAACCCCTAAAAAATTTATTTAAAAAGTAGTACGCGCGTGCAAAGCTATAAAAATAAATAATATATACTTATAAATAATAACTATATAATGTGCTTTTAAACCTTTACTACGCAGGGATTTTTTTAAACTAAATAAAAATATAATTTTAGGCTAGTTTATTAATTTAATTAAGTTAAAATTTATTACCTAATATAATCTAGCATTTTAATATACTAGGAACCAGTGCCTTATTAATAAAGCATAACTTATTTCCTGTAATAATTTTAATTAAAGTTATTATTTAAATAACTAAAATACTTTTAATAACTTTAGGCAACCTATTTATATTTTAGTATTTATTTATTTACAAAAATAAAATAACCCCTGGCTGTAATAATAAAATAATACTTAAATAAATTAAAAAAACTTTTAAAGGCCCGCACAGGGTTAAATTTCTTATTAATAATAAAATAAAAACTTTGGCGTTTTATAACCTAATTAGCTTTAAATAATAAATAGGCTATATAATTCTCCTGCTTTACAGGCATAATTATAATAGCAAGTTATAAGGTTTTTTAAAATAAATAATAATAATAACTAATAAGTGTAAAATTAATAGTATATATAACAAGTGTACCATATTACTACAGGTAAAGTAAATAATATAAAAATTTTTAATAATATAAAAATATTTAATAAAACCATTAACCATGTGCTGCAGGACTTATTAACACTAAATAAATAATAGTTTTTACTATAATAAGTAAATAAAGGAGCTTATTATAGTTTTTTTAAACTTATAAAAAAATTTTATAATTTATATTATAAAAATAAATATTTTTTTAATATTATTATTAAAAATATAAATAACTTATAAAATACTTTTATAATTACATGCCTGTTTTACCCTATTTTATTTAATTTTTTAAATAAATTACGCTAATATATAAAAAAATACTTAAAAAATTTTTTAAAACTAAAGGTTTTATATAACTAAAGCTTATACTATAATACCTTAATAAATATTATAAAATTAAAATAACTACTAAAGCTAAAAAATATTAATTTATATTTATAAAAATATGTTATAGTAAAAGTTTATGTTATTAAAACTTTTTAATACTTTAAAAATATTTACTTAAATATAGGCAGCTTTATTATTATAGTAAATAAATTTTTTATTAAAAAACTTTTACTAAACACCCTTTTATAAAAAACAAAGCCTATAATTATTTTAAGTATTAAATTTAAGTATATTATTATGTAATTTTTAAATATTTTTTTATACTTTTTTAAAACTATTAAAGGCCAGAAGGCGTATAACAAAGTTATAGTATAAATATATTTTATTAAAAACTTTAAAATTAAGGTTTTAATTAATATAAATACTTTAGTATAAAAAAAATTATATTAAACCTTAATAAGCAAGCAGGGGTATTATAATTTTATAAATATTTAAAATTTTTATTATAAGTTTATATAAAGCGCTATTAAGTTACCTTAATTTTTATTTATATTATATAACGCGTTATTATACCCCTATATTTTTTTATATTTATACTAGCTAAGGTAAAGGCAGATTTTTTTAACTAAAATTTTATTTTTAAACCACGTAAAGCTTATAAAAAATTACTATATATATATTTAGTTAATTATAATTTTACTTATATTAAAGTAATTAATATAATAAATTATTTTATTATTATCCTAAAAAAACACAGGGTTAGGCATATATTTAATATTAAGTATTTTATAGTAAATAAAGCAAATGTTTAATTTTTTTTAAAAATATTAGTTTTTTAATTATTTATAAACCTTAAAACCCTAAAGCTTTAAAATATATTACTAAAAAATTTTTAAAAAATATTTTTAATTTTTTTTAACTTTTTATAATAATAAACACATCAAAAATTTTAGTTACTTATAAATAATAATTAATTAAAAAGCTTTTAAATAATATTAACATATATACTAGCTTATTTTAAGTAGTAGTAGCTTTTAAAGCTTTTATATATAAATTTATATATTTATAGTAAAAGTCCACCAAAGTTATTAATATATTAAAAAACTAGTAAATATAATTAATAATAAAAAATAGTTAAAAAAACTATTTTTTAAAACCCAAGGTGTATTTTTTAAGTTTAAATACTTAAAAAGTAGTAAATAAGTTATTTAATTTCCTGCATGCTTAAAAAAATATTATAATATATAAATTATACTTTTTTAGCAAGGCTAGTATTTATTATATATAAACAAGTTTTTAATAACAGCACCTAAAAGCTTAAAAAATATTTAATAATTAATTTTAAAAATTTAAATAATTAAGTTTAACTAGATTTTTATCCCGTCCCTACTTAAAAAAAATTATTATAATAATTATTAAATATTTTTATATTACTATTATAAATACTTTTTATTTTTTTTACTAATAAATACTTATAAAAAAAATTAAAAATATATAGCCATGATTATATACTAAAAATAAAAATAATTTTATATTATTATAATAGGTTTTATTAATAATATTTTTTATATTTAATATATAATAAACTTAAATTTTAAAAAACTTTGCAAGTTTTACAAGGTATATATTAATAACCTTATAATAGCTTTTAAAATATTGACGGCCGACATATAGGCGAAGCGTCCAATAAAAGAAGTCTAGTGTATTAGTGTATCACCTTAATTAGCAGGAGAAAACTCTATGGGGCACGTAACGCGCTAGTCCTAATCTAGTATAGTAATGCCTTAGGCACCCCCCGTGCTAACACACCCCCTAACTAGCGTGGTTAAGTAGCCACTATTTATATAATATATATATAAAGTCTAAAAACCTAAAAAAATAAATAAACTTTTAAGCTTTTACCATCCCGGGTGCAGCGTGGCCTTTTATTAATTAATTTAAAATTATATACTGCACCCCCTATACTTTTTTATATTTTTAAAATATATTCTTGTTTTAAGTAATTAGTAATCCCTTTTTTAATAAGCAATTTAACTAATTAAAATATTTTAATACTATTTTAAATATTAATATAGGGAGCTTTAATTAGTTTTTACCTTTATTTTTTAATACCTAAATTTTATATTAAGGTGTTTATTTCTCGGGCCGTAGCTTAGGCTATAAATAAAAATAATTTTAAGTTATATACCTTTTATAACTATAGTAAGTATAATAATTATTAATATTAATTTAAGGCTTAATTTTATATATTTTATTAATATAATTTTTATTAAAAATGCCTTCCCCCGGACCCTTACATGTTAATATAAGAATATTTAAATTTTTACTAAGCTTATTAGCTAAAACAGCTAATAAAATTTTTTATATTTTTTTAATTAACTTTACTTAGGCGCGTGTGTTATTATATAAGTATTAAAAATAATTTTTTATATATAATTTAAGGTTTGCTTTTATAATTATTAATTTTTTTACTACCACTTATATGGTTATTTTTACTTTAATTTTTTAAAATATAAAAATTATAATAACTTTTAGTGTTAGCGCGACCCTTAATTAATTTTTTATATTTTATATATTTAAATAAGTATTAATAAACTTATTAATCTTACTAAATTAAACTACCTGCATGTTATAAAGCATTAATACTGCCTTTAAAATTTAGGGTATTTTATTACTTATAATAACGCGCTTAATAATAGTTTAAGCATTATTAATATACTTTAATAAGTAAGGTAACTAGCTAATATAATAAAATAGTTCCCTAAATAATTACCTAACTAGCTAATTAGCTATAATAATTAAATAATTTTTTTATATTTTATACTTTAGATTCTTAATCCACGGCCTTGGTACGCTTTTATTAATAAGTTAAAATATTTAAAATATATAAAGCTAGTATATCACGTAGTCCGCCTATATAATATAATTTTTTTAGTTAATTAAAGGCTTTTAAATAAGTACTATAAATATTAGGGGTGTTTTATTAACTAGCTATTTATTATAATACGCCTGGTTAATAATTATAAATACTAGCTAAAAGCCTTTCCTAGCCCTTAATTAACTAAAACTTATAGTTCTTAATTTTAATCCTAATTTTAAGGCTTTGGTATTATTTACAGGTATTATAAATCCCTTACCTGTATCCCGCGGAGTACTTTTAATATTTAAAGCTATTTTTAATTTATTTTTTATATAGTTCCCTGGCGGCTATTCAAGCCTTTTAATTAATTATTTAAGCTATTTTTAATTTTAATATAATAGCTATTTAAGCCTATTGTTCCCTAGCGGCTATTTAAGCTATTTTTAATATAATAATTATTTAAGCTTATTATTCCCTAGCGGCTATCCAAGCCGTTTTTATTTTAATTATATAACTATTTAAGCCGTGAAGTATAAAAAAGCCGTGTAATTAGTTAATTTTAATATATACTAAGCATGTGGCGGCTATCCAAGCTGTTAATAGTAAATATTAACTTAGTTAAGGTGCTTTAGGAGACTTCCGGGGCTTTACTTAGCTAATAGTATTATAGTAAATATTAAAATAAGGTTTTTTAGGATACTAAAGCGCTTATATAAAAAAAAAAGGGCGCATAACCTAACGGCCAATATATAGGCAAAGTGTTTAATAGGAGAAGTCTGGTGTATTAGTGTATTGCCTTGATTGGCGGGAGAAAACTCTGTGGGGCACGTGACGCGCTAGTCCCAATCCGGTATGGTGGTGCCTCAGGCACCCCCCGTGCCGACAAATATTAAAAAAATATATTTAATATTTATAAATAGTTTTTATAAAATTAAATAATATAAATATCCACCTTAAGTTAATAAAGTTTTTTATTAACTTTTTTTTATATAGCAACTTAGCTAAAGGGTTAATACCTTAAAAATATTTACCTTAAAAAAAAACTAGTAATAATAAAGGCCTTTACCTTTTTAACTTTTTTTTTAAAGCTTAAAATATTTTTAGGTATTACTAGATAATTTTATAACTATATTAAAAATTATAATAAAATTACTACTTTTTTTAGGCTATAAAAACTATTTTACTTTAAAAAGCGCTTTTTAAAGGCCCCGCTAAAAAAGCTTATTTAGTAAAAATATTAATATAATAATTTAATAATAACTTAAAGGTATTTTATATATTTAAAAAAGCTTTTAAATCTCTTATATTCTTGGCTTACTTTAAGAAATATTAATAATTTTATATAAATTTTAATACCTTTAAAAAAGGCCACGGCGCTATAATATATTACTTTTATAATAATTATATATATAATAATTTATTTAAACCCCCTTCACGTATTATAGTATATTTTATAATATTTTTAAGTTAAGCTTTTATAATAACAAAGTCTAATTACTAGCCTATAAAAATAAAAATTTTATATTTTATTTAGGTAATACGCAAGATATATTATATAATTAAATTAACAAAAATTCTTATAATAATATATATAAATTATAGTTTAACTTTTAATATTATATCCTAAAAATTTATAATAATAATTTTTTTTTAAAAAAATAAATAAAAGGCTTATTTATATATTTTAATATACTTAGTAATTTAAGCTTAGGGTATTTTATTATTCTAGTAAAATAAATATTATTATAAATGCCCTTTTTTATATTAAAAAACTGCCTTTTTATTTATATAATAAATTTAACCTTAATTACCTATAAATAAATTAGGAACATGCCTTTACTATTTTTTTTATTATATTATTAAATAAATTTAAATAACATGTTAAGAATATATATATAAATAATACTTATATAAGTTTAATTTTAAAAATACTTTAGGATTTAAAAAAAATTTTTACTTTAATAATTTTTTTTATTATAAATATAATAGTTTATTATATATGCTTAAGTAATAAATATATTTATATAAAAATACTTTTATATATCCTACCTTGCTAGCCCGCGGGGATGCTAATAAAATATTTTTTAAAATTAAATTTTAGCTTTACCTATTTAAATTTTTACTTAAGGACTTTTTTTAACTTATTTATAATAATAATAGCTATTAAAAACTAAACAAGTGCTTAAAAAACATGCATGGTTTTATAAGTTATAAAAGCTATTTTTTATTATAAAAGTATATAGTATATTATTTTATTTATTTAAAAAATAAAATACACTATTATTATTTATATAAAAACTTATAATTAATTACTTTTTTACTTATTTTTTTTATATTATAATAATTAATTTTATTATGCGCTTGCCTTTAATATTAAAAAGGTTTAATTAAGTTTTTATTATTTATAATAAGTATTTTAAAAAAATTAGCTTAATACCTAGAATTTTTATATAAAAAGCCTATAAATAGGGCATAAAATTAGTTAATTACTTTTAGTTTTATAATTAATTAATATTAAAAATCTTTATTTTTAATAAAAACACGTGTTTTTTTAGCTTTTTTTAAAAAGGTATACTAAAGGTAATAAATATATATTAACTATATTTAACTATTTTTTACCTGTAAACTAATAGCTAAATAAAAAAAAATTATTTAAATAATTATAATTATGCTAAAATATAATATAACCTAGTATTTAAACCTTATATAGCTTAAAATACTTCCCGCGATTATTATTATTATTAATAGTTTTATTAATAATATTATAAATAAAACCCTCTAAAAATTACTTTTTAACTTTAAGTTTTAAAGATTATAAAATTTTTTAAAGCGTGTATAGTCCTAGGATTTTTTAATATAAATTAATATTAAAAAAGCTTTAAAATACACCTTAATAACTATAAAATTAATATATAATAAAAATTATAAAGCTATATAGCTTTAAAAAAATAATTTAATTTATTTATAATTTTATAAAGGCTATAATATACTAGTTACCTGCCTTTAAAAATATTTAATAAAGTTTTTTTAATAATATGCCGGTTTTTTTAAAGTCTTTAAGTAAATTAGTTATTTATTATACCTAATAAATTTTTTATTTACCTAAAAAAATTTTTTTATAATATTAATTACCTAACTTAAACTAGTACTTATAAATCCTAACCCTTATAATAAAAAGTACTATAAACCTCTTGCTATAAAAAATAATTAATTCTCTAATAATATTAATTAATAGGAAGTTAAAAAAATTCTAGCTAAATATATTATATATTATAACTAATATAACATGCTAGTAACCTAATACCTGGTAAAATAAAAAAAAAATAGTTTTAAAAGTAATTAATAGGAACTATTTTAAAATCTAGCTGGTGCTAATAACCTTATTAAGGATTTTAAAAATTAGGAGGATAATTAGGATAATCCCGGCAGTAAAAAAAAATACTTTAACTACCCTGCGTTTTTTTACCTCTTACTTTACTTTTTTGTTTTTTTTTACTTTCCTATTTTTTTTACTTTTTTTTATAAATTTTATTTACTATACCCCGCTCTAGATCTTCTATATTATATTTTTTTAATATTTTTTATTATGTTGCCTTTTTTTAATATTTTAACTTTTTTTATTTTCTTTAACTCCCTAAGGGGTATTCTTAGTATTTTATATTTATTTTAGTAAGGCTTAATATTTTTTACCTCGCGCCTAATATAATATATATAACTTTTTTTTAACTAACTTTTTTACCTTATTTTCTTCCCTTTTACCTTACTATTTTTTATTTTTTTTTTTTTAACTTCTCCCCTTAGTTATTTTTTATTTATAAAAGTTTTATTTATCCTTTAATTTTTTATTTACCATGGTAAATAAAAATTTTATTACTAGTTTATTTAACTTGGGCTGCTGGTTTATTTAACTTGGATAATACCTTTTTAAATAAAAAAAATAAAAACTTAAAAGACTATTTACAAGCTTAAATAATAAATTAAGTTTTTTAAGAATAATAAAGCCCTTTTTATTATAAATTAAAAAAATTATAAATTATTTTAAGGCTTATATTAAATAGCTTAAAATAATAAATAATAATAATATTATTACCTAGTCCAAGGGCATGGCTAATAATTTACTTTAATTAAATTAGGCTAGTAAAAGTAGTTATAAAATATTTTTAGTAATAAACCCTTAATATAAATTAAGATTTCCTAGGAAAAGCCTATTATTAAAACTAATTTAAAAAAATAAGTATACTAAGTTAAGATATTAATTTAAATTAATAATAAGCACTTTTATAACTATTTAAATAATATTTTATAATTTAAATAATTTTTTTATATTTATTTATTTATACTACCGTGTATTTATTAATAAAAATATTAAAATATTAATTAATCTTGCTTTAATTAAGCCTATTTTTAGTATACTAAATATTAATAAAATATTAAAATTTTAATAAGTATTTTTAGTAATTATACCCCGCCTATATATAAAATAATAAAAACTAATTTTTAAGCTAGTAAAAGTTATATTTTAAAGCTTATTATACCCTAGCTATAAAAAAAGAATACTATTTAATATATTATAACTAGTAATAATTAAACCTTTATTTAAAAAAAAATATTAAGTAATATTCTAGTTTTATATAATTTAATAATAAAACTTATTATAAAAAATTTTAAGAGCTAGCTAATAATACTTGTTTAAAATATAGTAAAAAATACCTATCCTTTTTTACTACCTTTAAACTAATTAACTATAAATAAATATAAGTAAAAAAGCTTTAAAAATTTAAGTTAATTACTAAACTTTATAAAAACTGTTGGAGAGGCCAGAGGAGCTATTTATGGAGATAAAATAAAAATATTACAAGATAAATAATAATGTTATAAAATAATAAGTAAATCTAGCTAAAAAATAATCTATATATAAAATTTTTAATAAAAAAAGTAATATATAATAACGCTAGCCTTTTTAAAATAAGGCGGGGAATAAAGCTAATTTAAGCTAAAAACTTTTAGTAACTTTTATAGCCTACTAGTTTTTTACTTTAACACAGCCCCCTAGTATTAACACGCTAAAGTTATATAAAATTTATAAAAATATAAAAATTATAAAAATATAGTGGTTAGGTAGCTAAAATTTTAATTTTTTATACTAAATTTATTACCACTAACTTTAATATTTTAATAAAACTTTAAAATTTTACTTTATTTAGTGTCTTTGTTAGGCTATTTACTAGGTTTTTAGTTTTATTAATTTTTTTAAAATTTATAAGGTTTTTTTGAATAAAATTTTTTATTAAAAAATATTAAATATTTATTTATTTAGTTCCTGGAGTATACCCCGGTTTTCCTAACTTAATAATTATATTTACTAAATTTATATAAACTATTATAGGTCCTTTAATATTAAACCTTAATATTATATATAGCTTTTTAAGCTAAATAGCCTTTTTTACTACTATATTAAATATAATAAATTTTGTTAAAGTTAAACTTTCGTGTCAAGCCAGAGGAAGGCAATATAACAAGATAAAAAGTTAATTCTTTTAATCTAACTATCTTAAAAGTAATAAATACATGCTAATAACTAAGTGCTAATATAAGCAGGAAGAAAAAACTATAACTACATGCTAAAAAAAAATAATATAATAAATTCCCTTATTAAAAAAATAGCGCCGTTCTTAGTGCTTTATTTTTTTTTAATTTTTTTACTTAATTTTATTTAAAGTAAAACCTAGATTTCTTATAAAGCTTTTATAAATAAGAATATTATTAGTGGTGTTATTTATAAATTACAGGAGTAAGATATTAGGATTTTTTTACTATACTTATTACTTTAGGTACTTTATAAATTATTTATATAAGCGCTTTAATATAGGATACTTAAAAATATTAAAACTATTTAAAAATATTATATAAAAGTGTTTTATTTTACCCTTGTTATATTTTTTTTAAAAAACTTAATTACTTTAGTGGCTTTTATTTAGGCTTTAATATTATTTATAAAATTCTTAAACTTTTTTTATATAAAAGCTATGTTAATAATAGTTAAGGCGTGTATTATATTAAGGATAATTTTATTTATAATAATAATAAGTTTTTTAAAGCCTAGGGTAATAACTTTTTTTATAAATATATTTTTAGGCTAGCGGGTAAGGGGGTTTTTATAAAGTTTAATAATTAATTTAAATTTTTAAAGTTTTTTTATTTATATTTATTTATAGTTAATTAGTTTAAAAGCAGCAAGAAAAAACAGGTAGTTTTTACTATATTTTAAGTAAGTATTATTAGCTAGCTTTTAAAACTTTTTATAACAAGTCTTATTATTAAATTATATAAAATTAAAATATTACTTAATATTTTTTTTTAAAATAAGGGTTTAATTATCGCCGGTTATAATATACTAAATAGTATCTTTTTTTTTAACTAAAATATAATAAGCTTTAAAATATAACTCTTGCTAGCTTAAGAATTAATTCTTGTTATTTTATATATAGGCAGGGTGTAATTACTTAAAATACTTACTAAAACCTTAGTAATTTTATTAATATTTAATATACTAAAAATAGGCCTAACTAAAGCAGGATTAATTAATATTTTTATATTTTTATTAATAAATATATAATAGCATAAGTAAATAAATATAAAAAATTATTTAAACTATAAAATATTATTTAACTAGTTATAAAAGTAATTATTATTTATTTAAATTAATATTTTTGCTTAATATACTTACTT
>NW_020797901.1:197079-208146 GCF_003369625.1 Aspergillus mulundensis | reverse complement strand
AAAAGTATTAAACTAATTTATATTTTTATTTATTAAATTTTTAGGTAAAGATTTTTAGTAGTAAACTAATGTATTTTATATATTTATTATATATAATAAAAAGTTAATTATTATTTTTTACTAGTAAAAGGCGTATAATAAAATTAATTATAATAATATAAAATAAAATAAAAAGTGGTATAATAAGTTATAAGTTTTTAAGTAGGTAATAGTAGCGGGACTTGTTTTTTAAGTAAGTTAGGTAATATATAATATACTTTTTTAAAAAACTTTTATTTTTATAAGTAATAAAATTATATATAGCTTTTAAGTATTTATATAAGCCTTAGTAACTATTATAGTTATAAATTAATTTAAAAAATTATAATAATATAAAACATGGTAGGTAAAGCTAGTATTTTCCTTATTTATTAAAAGTTTTTATAAAAGTTTTTTAATTAAGTAGGTTAGGGTATAAAAATTAGGTATATAAAGTTATTTTTTACTTTAATATATATAATAAGCTATTTTTTTTTTATAAAGTAACACCGCTAATAAAAAAAAAATTTTAAATTTATATAATACTTTTAAAATAAGACCTGCCCTGGTATTATTAATATAAGTATTCTTAATTTATTATTTAAATTCCTGCAAAATTTTAAAAAAAGATATTATATAAATATACTTTTAGTTTATTTATAAATAATTTAAATTAAACTTATTAAGCTATAAAGGCAGTTTTTTTATATAAAATAAAGTATTAGTAATAGTGTTTATTTTACTAGGGTGGTAAAAAATCTATAAATAAAATTATTACATGTATTAAAATATATATATAAAGTATTAGTTTATTTTTTTAAGTACTATTATTATTATTAACTTTTAGTATATAATATTAATTATTAAACTATAATTTATATATATTATTACTAGAAAATTTGTAACCTTAATAATATATTTAACCTTTTTTAATACTTATACTAGGCATAAAATCTTTAGCTTTATAAGCTAGTAATTATATTTAATAATAATTAAAAATTAGCTTAAAAAAAGTATAAGGCGTATTAAAGTGCGTAAAAGGGTTTTTAAAATATTTATATACTTATAATTATTTTTTAAATAATATAGTATTATGTTATGCCCTTAAAGTAATAAATTAAGATTAATATATAATTATTATTATTATTAAAAGTGCGCTAAAAATATAGGTACTTAAAAAAAGCCTTTAAGATATTAAAAAGTATTAAGGTTAATAAAAAACTTTTTTATAGCTATAGCTAATAATTAGGCCTTTTATATAAAACCTTTAAGTAAGTTATTATAAAAAAAAGCTATTTTTATATTTTAAAAAAGTAAAGTAATTTTACTATAATTTTTTATATAGTTTTTAAACTAGCTAGTAACTCCTAAAAATATTTTTAGTTTATTTAAAATTTTAAAAAAAGTAAAAGCCTTAATTACTATAAGCTTATTTTTTATAATAAATATTTTAAGCATGTTAATATGTTAGCCTAAAAGCTATATTAAAAAAAATTTTATAAAAGATTTTACTAGCTTAAGGTAAATATTTATATTATTAAGTTTTTTAAAAAGCATGCGGAGGTATTAAAAATATTTTTTTAGTATATTAAAAGTAATAACCAGGTTATTAATATATGCCTAGTAAAATTTTTTTTAGTTTTTTTAGGCTTAGGTTTATTATCCGCTAAATATATAAAATATTATTTATAAAACCTATAATAATAATATAAAACTATTTTTAACTTTAATAAATAATAATAGCTATGTGTTTGCGAGTGTTATACACTAATATTTATTAATAAAAAAATTTAAATATATTAATTATTATAATATAAAAATAGCTAGCTATTATAGTAATAATTTTTTTTTATATTAATACTAGGTATAAATTTAGTTATACATAACTATTTAAGTTTTATAGGTTAATTACTAAATATTTTTTAATTTTTTAAAAATTTATTATAATATTAAAAACTTTTTTATAAGTAATAAATACTAGTTATGCGGATAGGGTATGTCCTATATACTAAAATATTTTACTTTATGCGTGTAAAAAATTAAAAAACTTATTAATAGCTTTCCTAGCTTCCAGGCCAAGAGAATATATTTTTAATTTTAATAAATAATATTTTTAGCTATTTTTTATAATAACTTATATTTATTAATTTTTAGGAATATTAATAACTTTAAAAAATTCTTTTTATAAGTAAGTAAATTTATACACTAATACCTTAAAAGTAAGTACTTGGTGGCTATTAAATAATTTATAAATATTAATATTATTAGGTAGCTTTTTAATTAAACCTTTTATAATATTAATATTAATTTTAGGTTTTTAGTTATTATCTTAAATTACTACTTATTTAAATAGTAAAATACTAAAAAAGTCTTACTTGTTAGTAATAAAGCAAGTTTTTTATTTTTAAAAATACTATATATTTACTTAGTTAGTAACTAGGTAGTTAATATTTAATATAAGGCCTAAATAATATTTTTTTAGTATAATAATAGTATAATTTATAGTATTTACTACTTTAACATAGGAAAAATATTAGCCTATAAAATATATATATAGTAAATTTTTATGGGCTTGTTAGGGTTTAAATATAAAGTTTTTATTAAAAAGGTTTGCTTTAATCTTAGCGGGGATTATAATAAATAAATATAATAATATAATAATATATTATACTATATATATTAAAATAAAAGTAACTTAATAATATTTAGCGTGTACTTATAAGGGAAATTTTAGGTATTTATAAAATTATAAAGTGCCTGTGTAGTTACTTAGGTTTAAAATAATTTTTTTTTTATTAATATATTTATACTAATTAAAACTTTAATTTTTAGGTTTTTAATAAGGTATATACAGGTAATAACTTTACTATAAACTTTTTAGTTATTTACTAAGCTAAAAAAGTATAATAAAACATTTATAAAATATATAGTAATATACTTTAATTTAATACCTAATATAATAATTAATTTTACCTTTTAAAAAGGGGCGTCCGGTAGAATACTTTTAATAAAAAATTTATTTATTATTATAACTAAATTACTAGTATTTAAATATAGATTTTTTATATAAAAAGTTTTTTTATATAAGCCTTTACTATAATATATTTTTATAAATATAAGCTAATATTCTTTAGTATAGGTATTTTTTTTAAAAATATAACTTTAGTAGTATTATTAAATTTTACCTTATTTTTTAAGTTAATTAATACTTTTAAATATTTTTTAACATGGTACTTAAGCTTGTTTAATAAGCTAAATTACTTTAAATAATTTAAATAAGTTAGTATAAAAATATTAATATTATTATTAAAGTTAGTGCTGTTATTAGGTTTAACAGTAGTATTAAAAAAATAGGCTTTATTATTATTATTATACTTAAAATTATAATACGCGTTATACAGGTCTTTTAAAAAATTAAGAGATTTATAATATACTTTTTTAAAATTTTATTATTAAATATTTAACTTTATTACCTTTTTTACATAATTAGCAACTTTACTAAAAAAATTTACTTTTACTTTTTTAATTTTATTTATAGCCGCATGAAAAGCTTATTAAGCTTGTTATTAATTTTATAATTATTAGTTAGTGTTATTAATAGCTATTTTAAAAAATTTAGCCACTTGTTATTATGGTTAAGCCTATAAAATAAGTAAATTATAGGGTTTATTAGCTATTTAAAGCTAACTAAGTTAAAAAGCACTAGGCTTTTTATTTTATTATTAATAAGGTGGTTAAATTTGCCCTTAAACTAAAAATAACTAATAAAAGTTTTTTTATTATTATTAAACCACCCAAGGGTTTTATTACGGCTAGGGGTTTTACTACCTAGGGTAAATAAAAACTAAAATATAAATAAGTTACCTAATATTATTAAGGAAGTTTTTATAAAAAATAATATCTTTGGGTTTATTATTTTTTTAAGGGTGTTAAGCTTTACCTAAATTTATAAAGTAATAATTTCTTATATATTAGGCCGCTAGATCTTACTAGGTAATAATTTTAAATTTAATTTTTTTTATAAACTAGCTTAAGGTTATATCCTTGTCTGGTTTAAAAAAATCCCTTTTTAATAAAGGTTTAAAGGTATATTATATAGTTATTATTTAAAAATATATATTATTTATTCTTGCGGCTTTACATGCGTGTATTACTTTTTAAATAAATTTTTTAAAAATTATTTTATTATATAAATTACTAAAGCTATAATAAAAAAAATTAACTTTAAACCTTGCTTTAAAAATTTAAAAATAAAATTTTTATATAATTTAAGTAAACTAGCTATTTTTTAAATTTAGTTTTTTTAATATATTTTTTTTAAAAACTATTAACTTAAAAGTAAATTAATTTAGGGCTAATTTTTAAAGTATAACTTAAATATTTACTTTTATTATTAGTTTCCCTTTATAATTAATAATATTTTTAAGCTAGTTTATAAAAATATTAATATTTTTATAATAAACCTTTTTACTAAAATATTTAATAAAAATATTTTTTAAAATATTAGGATTAAAGTACTTAATTTTATTAGTTTACTAAGGGCTATTATTATTATTATTAGTAAAATAATTTTATTTATTTTTTTATTAAATATTCCTGCGGCGGCGACGTTGGTTTTAAGATTTAAATTTATTTAAATTATTATTATTACTATTATTATTATTATTATTATTTAAATTATTACCTGGGTTCCCTCTAGCTACACCATTTTATTTTTTTTATTATTTAAAATATTTATAAGGCTAGTTAGCTGGCTAATTATTTTATTATATATTATTAAAATAATTTATATTTATATTTTTATTTATTTTAATATTAGCACTAGCCTTAGCTATTATATATTTTTTTTTAATTTATAAGTTCTTGGAAGTTCCCTGCAATATTTTTTACTATTTTTATTTAATTATTTATTTATTATTAATTAAGTAAAATTTAAGCTATTATATTTACTATTAATAACTAGCTTTTAAAATTTAATTTTTTTTATTTTTTTAAGTTATTGCGACCTTGTCCTGTGCCCTTATTATAATAAAAAAATTTATTAATACTAGTTATCCTGGATATATTAATTTTAAAAAAAAATAGGGTGGCTTATATTTTTATATGGTATAAAATATAAAGTAAATTATTTTTTTATTAAGGTTGCTAAATTTACTAAAGTCTTTACTTTTTTAATATAAAATTTTCTTACTTTATTATTATTAAGTACGGGGAAAGTATTTTTATTTTTTTATTTAACTAATAATAATATTTTTAGGCTTGCTAAAAAAAAGCCTAGTATTTTTATATTTATTAAAAAAAGTTATATAAAAACTTTTAGCTATACTACAGTATTAAAAGCTTTAATAATATAAAAAACCACTTTTATAACTTATTTTACTAATTATTAAAGTACCCCTAATGTAGCTCTAGCTAGTAAAAATAAGGTATTAAAAAAATAATTAATTAAAAAAAAGTATTCCTATTTTTATTTAATAAGGTGCTTATTACATGGTATTAGGGCTAGGTAAGGGTATAAAGGTATGTTTTAGTATTTAATTTAAATTAAAAAGAGCTAATAGCTTTAAATCTTTTTTTATAAAAAAACTAGTAGTACCATGTTAGCGGGCTTTTAAGTTATTAATTTTATAGCCTATAATAAAAAGGATATAAAAAATATTAACTAGGATAATCTTAATTTTAAATATAATTTTAAATAACCTAGTGGTTTATTTAGTATATTAATTAGTAATATTATAAATATAAATTAAAGGTATCTAGGATTTTTTATAATTTTA
This sequence comes from Aspergillus mulundensis, assembly GCF_003369625.1. NCBI lineage: Eukaryota > Fungi > Ascomycota > Eurotiomycetes > Eurotiales > Aspergillaceae > Aspergillus > Aspergillus mulundensis. The sequence goes on along the minus strand of NW_020797901.1, from coordinate 202,351 downwards.
TATTATTTATATAAGTGTAAGAACTTTTTAATAGCTAAATATAAAATACTTTAATTTATATTTTAATTAGGCGGGAACTAGTGTAACCATGTTAAAAAAAAAGGTTTTTTTTTTATTTTAAAAAAATAGCCAAGTATATGGTTTTTGCGTTAAGCTTGTGTATAAAATTAAAATTTAAAAGTTAATAAAAGCAAGCTATTTAATATTTTAATTTTAAAGTTTAAAAAAAGTAGGCTAATATTAGTCCAGGAATCTTTTTAGTAAATATTAAAAGTTATTAAAACATGTAAATAAAAAAACGCGTTTTATAAAGCGGGGTATAAAAAAAAGGGTAATTATTAATATTTATTATTATTATTTATTTTAACTCCTGGAATTCTCTAGTTATCACGTGAATGTTTTTTAAAAGGCTTTTAAATTAAAAAAGACATGCTATTACTTGTTAAGCTAAAAAAAGGTAATATAACAAGATAAAAAGTTAATTTTTTTAATTTAATTATTTTAAAAGTAATAAATACATGCTAATAACTAAGTGCTAATATAAGCAGGAAGAAAGAACTATAACTACATGCTAAGAGAAAGGAACAACATAACATTCCGGCCATATTTAATTATTTTATAAATTTTTAAAAAATAGGCATGTTATAAAAATAAAATATATACACCTTTATTAATTTTTTTTTATAGTTAGCATGTAAATTATTTATATATTTAACTAGTATTTTATTATTTATACCTAAAAAAATACTAAGATCCTAATGCTTTTTAAGATATTAAAATATATGCTTAATTATGGCAAAATTAGCACTTTAAAAATTTAAAGTATACCTTAGTAATTTTATAATAGCATATTTAATATTTAGCCTTATTTTTTTAAATATTTAATTAAGCTTTTTTATTAATTATTAATACTTTAGGATATTTTTTATAGCAGTTTAAATATAGCAATAACCGCCTTTATTAAGTATTTTTATTTTAAATTTATTAAAATCCTCTGCCCGTTTAATTTATTAAAGTTTAGTTAATTTAGGATTTTTTAAATATAAGTTTTTTAAAAAATAAGTATTTTTTTTTATAAAATTAATATTATATTTTAGGAACTACTTTAGTTCTCCAAGAATCTTAAGTTTAAAGTATTTAGCTAACTTTTTTAAAAACTTTTTACAGGTTTTTTTTATAAGCACTGCTACTAAAATATTATTTATATAAATAATTATAATACTGCCCTTATAAGTATAATAAAAAAATATAAATTTACTTTAATACTTTAAAGGCCTATACTTTTTAATATATTTATAAATATTTTATTTTAAAAATATATTACTTTTTTTAATTTATACAAGGCGCGGAGAAGTAAGTAAATAAATTTTTTTTTAAACCTATAGGTTACTTTATAAGAACCTTTTTTTACTTTATTATAAAGTTAAGATAAGTAATTATTATATTAAATTAAATATAGTGGTAACCCCTTTTATAAATAGCTGTAAAATAAATCTTTACTAGCGTGTTAATAATAACTAAAATATATATTTTTAAGCTATTATTTTTAACTTAAAAGTTACTACATGCAACCCAGCGGGCGCGGAACTCCTTAATATTATTTTTTTTATTTTTTTTTAGTATTAAAAACCTATTTTCCTGGTATAATTTTTTTTTTTTAAATAATTAAAAATTAGGGAACTAATTTTTATATAAGGATATTTTTTAGCTTGGTATTTTGCTTATTTATTACCTTAATTTAGTATTTTTTAGAAAGATTTTATTACCTTTTTATAGTTATTTAAAATTAATATTTTATAGGTTTTAAAAAAATAAACGCTATTTGGAATTAGCAGTGTAGGTAAGGCTAATAAATTAAGTAATTTTAACTTTATTTTTTTAGTATTTTAGTATTTTTGTTCTTGCTTTAATTGCTTTGCTTGCTTATTTATAAAATATACTAATTTAAATTATTTTTTATTAGCTTTTTTACTAGGCAAAATTAGCCCTAAATTTTTTATTATAAATTAGGAGTGTCTTTCTTTTTTTTTCTTTTTTTTTTACTTTTATAATATTATATCTTAGCCTTAAAGCGTTAAGCCACGGCTATATATATTTTTTTTATTAATTTTTAAAAATAGTAAGTTTTTTAGAACTTTTTGCTCTGAAACTGCTTTATTTTTTTTTAATAAATTATAGTATTTTTTAGGCTTATATTTCTTGCTTTTTACGCGGCGAAAATACTAGTATATTATTAAAAATAAATAAACTTGGTAATTTACTTGCTTGTATTTTTTTATTTTTTTTTTATATTTTTTTTTACTTTTTTAACTTTCTTAACTATTTCTTTAACTATTAGTTTTTTAAATAGTTATATATAATCTATATTAGGAGTATTTTTTTTTAGTACTTATTTAATTTTTTCTCGTGCGGCTATAGTTAATACTAACTTAGTTATTAAAAGCACTTTTTTTTTAATATTTATTAAATAAATACCTAAGCACGTGGCCTTAATTAATATATTAGCTAAGCCTTATAGCTTAGTAATTTTTTTTTATTAGTGTAAATTTTATAAATTTTAGGGCAGGAAGCGCTAAATCTAAAAATAAGGTTTAGACCCTTTTAGTTATAATAATTTTTTTACTTTTATTAGCCACTTATAAATTATTATTATTAAAATTTTGTATTTTAAATTACTTATTAAAACTAATTAAACTACCAGGGCCTTTATTATTAAGATTAGTTAGTAAATATAGTAAAGTAAGTAAAGGCACTTTATTATTATTATTTTTTTTTAAAATATAATATTTCTTAATTTAATAATCTTTCCGGACTCCAGGAAATACACTTTATAAATATAAAATTTTTTATATTTTATAAGTTTTTTTTTTTGCTTTAGGTATTATTTTTAAAGCTTTTATTTTTATTTCCGTAGAAATATAAATATAGATATTATATTTAAAAATTCGCAGGTGCTTTAGTAAAGTATTATTTAGTATTAATATTTTTAGGTTTTTTATAAATTTTTTTACCAGTGGCTTTGTTTTACCTTTTTAAATAAAATAATTTTAAATATATAATACGGATTTAACTACTAGTAGTTATAACTTTTTTAATAACTTTATATTTATTATTATACTGCGGGTAATTTATATAATATATTTACTAAATTATTTAATTTTATTATTTTTTTAGGCGTATAGCTTAAAGTTTTTTTAAATTTAGTATTAATTTAATTTTAGTAGCACTAGGCCTTATAATTATTAAAATTTTTAGTATTATTACTTTTTATTTTTATAATATATACTTTGCTTATATTAAGCTACTATAAATATATATAAATAAGCGTGTTTAATACCTTATTCTTTTGGTGTAAAAACTAGTAAAAATAATTCCTAAAGCTATTATTAAGTATTAATAAAGTATAATTATGCTTTACTATTTAAATATTAATATATATTATTTATAAAGGCTTTATAGCTTGCTATTAAAAAGTTTTAAAAACCTTTTTTTTTAACTTTGCTAGCTTGCATACTTTATAATTTGTAATTATTTTATTATTTTAATATTTATTTTTTTTATTATTAGCGTTATTTAACTGCGCGTGGTTTTTATTAAGTTATAATATTAATATATGGCCTAAACACCTATACTAAACTTTTATTAAAATTAAAGCTATATTAAAGCTTAGTTTTTTATTAATATTTAGTTTACTTAGCCAAGGCATGTCTTTATTAATATAAACCTTAAAAATAACCTTATTATTTTTTATTTATTAAATTTTTAATAATTTATTATTATACTAAAGGCCTAGGTTTATTTTAATCTTTTTTACTAGTAAAATATTATATAGTAATTTAAAAAACTATAAGTAATTAAATTATAGTATTAATACCTTGCTATTATTTAATTAAATATATAGGTTAATTTTACCTTTTTTTTAAAAATTACTTTTTTACTATTTAATATAGTAAATACATGTTAAAAAAGTTAAATAATATAAAAATTTTTTATAAAATTTTTATTCTTATATACAGGAATTTTAGAGCTAGTATTTATAAGCTATTAATTATAAAACTTTAATACTATTAATATAATAGGGAGCGTAGTATTATATATACTAAAGTTTATATTATATTTATTTTAAGTTTATTAAAAAACTATAACAGCGCTGGGTTTGCTGTTATTATTATTTTTAATATTATTTAAATTTATTAGCCTAATAAACTTATAGCACTAAATCTTACTTAATAACTACTAGCTTAATAATTATTTTTTAGTATTAAATAATAATATTTTAAAAAAATTATAAGGTTTTTTACTATAATAATTATATATATTTTTTAGTAATTTTTTTTAAAGCTATCCTTTTTTTTACTACTGCTTATTAAACACGCCTTTTTTTAAAATGCCTTAATAAAATACGTTTTATTTATTATTTTTAAATTTAAAATTATTATTCTTGTCCTTACTTTTATTTTTATTACTATTATTATTATTATTTTTTAGTATTACCACTTAAATAAAGGTTTTAACCTTTACTTTATTTAAAACTTTATAATAAACCTTTTAAAACTATACTATAGTTATTTTTTTAATAGCGCTTGCGGGTATTAAAATATACTTTACTTTATAATATAAAGGCATCTCCGCCCGCAGTCCCTTTAAAAGTAAAAAAAATTATTAATATAAAGTAATAATTATATTAAATTTATTATTAAATTTATATTTTTTATAAAGCACTTTAATAAACTCCTGGATTATATTATAACTAGCCTAGTTAATTATAATGGCTTTTTTTTAAATTATATAAGCTATTATATATTTATTTTTATTAAAAACCTAGTTAATTTTAGTATAAAACTTATTTATATATAGCACCTTTTTTAAATTTATATATATTATTTATATAATATTATTTATTAAACTTTTCGCGAGCTATATTTAAACCTTTTTTAATATAATTATTTATTTTTAATATAATGCTAATATTAATATTAGGCATGGAATATTTTTTTTAATAAATATTTTAAAATTATATAGGTCTAGTTTTAGGCTTATTAACTAGGTTTATATATTATAATTTTTTTTACTTTTTAATTTTTTATTTACCGCGTTAAATATAAAGGCTTTTTTTAATAAATTTATTACTTAATTTATTATAATAATAAAAGTAAATATTATTTTTATAATAGGTATAGGAGTTATATTAAGTGTTATAAAGCCTTTTAATATATTAAAAGTAAAAATATTTATAAATATTAATTAAAATTAATTAATTAAATTCCAGGGC
>NW_020797901.1:194121-196864 GCF_003369625.1 Aspergillus mulundensis | reverse complement strand
ACTAGCCTTTTTAAAATAAGCGCGGGGAACAAAGCTAATTTGGGCTAGAGGCTTCTGGCGGCTTCTACAGCCTGCCAGTCCTCCGCTCCGACAAAAACTGTTGTGGTAGTGGCCAGGCGACACCTGAAGAATGTCATATATGACTGAAGAAGATGTTAATTAATTAACTATGGATGGCTCTAAGGCCAACTAACTATCTAGATAATAACTAAGGTCTAAGTTAGCAATATCTAAAGGATTAACTATAATAATCCCCCCTAATTTAGTAACTGCAAGTCTAAATACATGGAAGTTGCAGTTAAAATAAGTAAATAATAATTATAATATTGCCTAGTAATAAGAAAACAATAAAAATAAAATAAATAAGGAAAACCACGGGGCAGAAACAATAGGACTATTATATAAATAATATTTAAAAAACTTAAAAAAAAAAAGTAAGTGCTTTAAAAAAAAACAATAGTTATAAAAATAAGAAAAATAGTAAAGTTATTTAGTTTAGGATAGGAAAAGTCCTAAAAAAAAATTAGCTATAATAAGTATATAAAAAAATCCTAACTATTTTACTTTTATTTTTTACAAGATTTAATATTTCCCTATAAAAAATTAAGTTTTTTTATAAAGTTATTAACTAACTTTTAATTCTTGGCCAGATTATTTTTAAAAAATAATATATTTATATTATTATTATACACCTTTATTAACTAGGTAAAAAATTTCTTGCATAAATATTTTAATACTAGCTATATAAAATTTAATAACTTTACTTATTAATATACTACCTTTTTATTATTAGGCATGGCTAAATAATTTAGCAACTTTTAAGCATTTCTTTTTTTAACTTTAGTAATAAGTTTTTTTTATAACTTTTAAATAGCTTTATTTATAAAAATAAATATATAAATTATATTAATAATAGGTTCCAAGCTATTAGTAATAAAATTTATAAATTTAAAAGTATTAATTATTTATATTATAATTTTAATAGGCTAATATATTACTAGGTTTTTAATAAGTTTTTTAATAAGTAAAAATTTTTATTACTTATAATTAGCCACCTACTTTTCCTAAACTAGTTTTATTTTATATTTTTAGGTAAAAATATTTTTTAAATAGGCTTTAAGTATATTTTTAGCTAAGAATTTTAAGTAATTATAAAGTAATTATTTAAAAGTTACATGCTATTTAATTTTAGGGTACTAAGTAATATTATTTAATAATATAAGTATTTAGTTATTAGCTATAATAATAAAAAACTTTTTTTTATTATATTTTAGCTAAGGTTATAAGGGCTTAAATATATACTAAGTACCTTTTTTTAGGTTTATACTAAAAACCTTATAAGTAAGTAAAGTTTTATTATTTAATATACTAATTAAAACTTTTAATTTTTTTTTTACTTTTTTAAAATTTAGCACTAGTTATTTTAAAGGTTTATTTATTAAAAAGCAAGTATTACTATTAATAAATACTTTATATTATAAATATATATATAAAAATATTTATTTAGACTAAAGTATATTATTTAATTTATTTTAAAAATAGCTATTATTAATAGTAATTAAATATTATTATTAATTTTTTTAGGGTAATTAGTTACTTTTTTAATTTTATTATTATAAACTAAAACTATTATTTAAGGGGCTAGTTTTAGGCTAAGTATATTTTTATATTTTATTTTTTTAGCTTAATTTACCTAAAAAAGTTTATTTACTAGTAATTTACTTTATATTACCTTTAACTTTTTATTAAAGGTATAAAGTTTTGCCACCTTAGCTTTTAACTATTAAATAATTTTTATTTTTATTATCTTGCTTAAGGCGTGAGATATTTTTTTAGCTAAAAAAGTTTTAATTTATTTTTTTAAGTTTTTAATTTTTAACTTTAGACCTGCTATAGCATCTTTAACTAAGTTTTATTTTTATTTTAATACTATTATGGAAGTTACTAAATACAAGAATAATAAAAAATAAAAAATAATAAAGGATGGATAATAATTAAAAAGGTTAAAAAAGTTAAAAAATAATATTAAAAAAAAAGGTAAAGTAAAGTAGTAAGGTAATATAAAAGTAAAAAAACTTATAATATTATTATAATAATACTTAAATATAAAATAATAATAAAACTTAGGGGTAAGAATAATAGCAAGGTAATTAATAAATTAATTAAAATAAGTATAATTATTAAGGTAAGTAAATAATATTATATTAAAAGTTTAAAAAATAATAATACTATGCCTAAAATTTTTTTTTTTAAAAAAGTATTTTTATAAGGGCGCCCATAACCTTTCTTTAAAATTTTATAATATTTAAAAGGTTTAACATGCTTGCGCTTGTTTACCTATAATTTAATATTATTTAAATAATTTATTTTATACTTATTAATTATTTTTTTTATATTTTATAATAAAAATTTATAATACCATGTATTCCAGTGTTTAGACTAACTAAGCTATTTTATTAAATATTTAGGTTTATTTAGTATTTACCTTTTTATAATTAGTTTTTTAATTTTATATAATTAAAACTTTAAAATATTACCTTTTATAAGCTTTAGGCCTAATTTAATATTTATATAATTATAAGGGTTAGTTATTAGGTATTTTTTTAAATATATAATTAAAATAACAGGCTTGATGGGCCGTTGTTCTCCCGTCTCGCACCTTGAATTGCCAGCTCCGCGCCTTTAAGCGTTCTCCTTATTTTCCTGTCTTGCACCTTAAATTACCAGCTCCGCGCCTTTAAGT
>NW_020797901.1:108011-194101 GCF_003369625.1 Aspergillus mulundensis | reverse complement strand
TTTATTTTTTTATTTTATACCTTAAATTACTAGCTCCGCGTTTTTAAGTATTTTTTTTATTTTTTTATTTTATATTTTAAATTACTAGCTCCGCGCCTTTAAGTATTTTTTTTATTTTTTTATTTTATATCTTAAATTACTAGCTCCGCGCCTTTAAGTATTTTTTTTATTTTTTTATTTTATACCTTAAATTACTAGCTTTATACTTTAAAAATATTTTAATAAGGGGCGCGCGCACCCTTAAATACCTTTTTTATACCCTTATAATATACTAAACATGCCCTATGCCTAGCTATAGTTATTCCCCTAGTATAATTTTTTTAAGTATTTTTATAGTTATAAAGCCTAAAATATACTCTTAATATATTATATAACAAGCCTTTTAGTATTAAAATATAACTAATAATATATTATTATAATAATTATATAACTACCTATTATTAAAAATATAATAATATATTTTTTTTATATTTTATATTTAGCCCTTAAAGTACTCTTGCGCTTGTAAAGCCTAAATATAGCCTTATTATATTATATAATAAGCCTTTTAATACTAAAATATATTTTTATAATATATTATTATAGCTACTATACCATATTTTATTATTAAATAAAATAACATGCTTAAATAAAGTATATTACCCTTAGCTATGCCCTAGCCCTATTTTTAATAGTAATATTATAATAACACTACTTTAATAAACTATAGCTAGGAATAACACTTTTTATTATAAAATTAAAGCCCTAACCTACTACGGCTATATAACTAGGGGTAGCCTACTAAAGTATTATTACTTAATTATAATTAACTTTTTATTAAATTTATTATTATATTTTAAACTTTTTTTTATAATTATTATTTTATAATACCCTAAATTATTACTTAATAGCTAGTATATACCATGCCTAATATTAATATAATACCTAAGCTTTTTTATTTATTATATAAATATTATTAAAAAGTTCTTACTTATATATATAAATACCCTAATTATAAGGCCTTAATAACCTATATATACTAGCTAGTAAAAGTAATTAATAATATAATAGCCTAGGTTTTTAAAAAAAATTTTATTTTTAATTAAAGTAAAATATAGCAAGCTATGGCCATGTTTAAAGCTATACTTTTAAAAATATTTACTTTAATATCTTTTTTTTAATAGCTTTATTTATAATAACCCTAAATATAAGGCTTTAAAAGTAGGTTAAACAAGCCTTTAATATACTAGGTAATATTATTACCATGCTTAAAAAGAAACCTAGCCCTAGGCTAACTTAAAATAAAAAATAAATTTATATATATTAAAAAAAAGCCTTTTATAAAGGTAAATACTTTAAAATAATTTAATTATTTATTTAAAAAGCCCTTAGCAGCGCACTACTAAAAATTAAAATAATAATAATTTATACCCTTTTTAACAGGAATTTTAATATTTACCTAGCTAGGTTTATAAATTAAAAATATTTAATATATAACTTAAAGTAATAATTCCTAGGGTTAAAAAGTAATATTAAAATATTAATTATTAATATTTAATATATTATTTTTATTTACCGCGTGCCAAGGGCCTGGTTTTTTACTTAAATATTAAAAAATAAAAAGGCTAAATAAAAATTTTTAAATATTAATTATACTATAATTTCTAGGACGCGGGTTTTATATATAATATAATTTATAATTAAAAACTTAATTAAAAAAAAAAGCTTTTTACTTATTATTTTTTATTATTTAAAAAATACTAACTATATAATTAAAAGCCTTATTATACTTAAAAGTAAGCTCTTTTAAGCTAAGCTTTTTTTATAAAAAGCTTAAGTCACGTAGTGCTATATATACTTATAATATAAATATATTTAATATATTTATACCTTTTTTATTTATTACTAGTAATATATTAACCTTTATACTTTTAACTAGTACCTTATTTAAAAGTAAAAAAATTAATTTAGGTATACTAATTACTAAAAAAAATATAAAGCCTAGTTAAAAAAATACCTAAATTATATTATATATTAAGTAAAAGTTAATATTACTTATAAAAATAAGTTAAAGTTTTTCCCTGTTTTTAAATAAAAAAATAAAATAATAATACTTTTAATAATAATATAGCCTATATACATGCCACAAGCAGCGCCTAGTAAGAAAATAACAGGCACTAAGCTTATTAAGCATGTTAATTTTAAACTAAGTAAACCATGCCTACAGGCTATAATAATAATAATATAATATAACTAAAAAATATGCCTAGCCTTCCTAGCCTTAAGCACCCTAATATAATATAACTAGAAAATATGCTTAGCCTTCCTAGCCTTAAATACCTTAATAAACATGTTTTTCTTATTTTTAGGCACTCTTATTTTTTATACCTTTATTTTATTATAAATCTTTATTTCTTTACTAGGTATTAAGCCTTTTACTAAGCCTTTTATTAAGCCCTTTACTAAGCCCTTTACTAAGCTTTTTATTATAATAATTAAACTAGCCCCTAGCACGCTAAGCCTCCTAGTAAATAAATATATAAATAATATAATATTAAAGCCTAGGAGTAAGTTAAAAACTAATTTTAATWTTAATATTATATTTTTTTTAGTTTTTTTTTTATTTACTAGCTATAATATAAAATAAATAACACCCGTGGTACTAGTATTATTAATTAAGTAAGTATAAAGCTTTTAATTTTTTTAAATAAAAGTATTATTTTTAAATAAGCTTTTTTAAAAATATATAATTAATATTATATTAATATATTTTAGGCTACTAGGTAAGGTATACTTATTAAACCTAAAAATACCATGCCTACCGCGGCTAGCTAAAAATAAGGACTATATAAAAAAAATTATTAATAAATATAAAATCCTAAAATTAAAACCTTTTTATAATTTTTTTTTTTTAGTAATAAATTAAGCCACCTTAATTATAATACCCTAAGCCTAGCGTGTATAAATAATACACTTATTTTTATTAAGGCCTTTTTTAACAAGCATGGCCACCAAGTAGGAAATAAAATTTAATATTACTTTATTTAATATACTAGTAATACTAGGAAAAGGGGACATGCTAGCTTTATATAATTTTAATTTTAAATAATTTTTAATATTTATTAGGCCAGGAACCAAGCCTAAACTAACACCTTAATTTTTTTAATATTATAACCTAAATATTATATTAATTTAATTATTAAAAGGAGCTAGTATCCCGCGCCTAAAGCCTAAAAAATATTACTTATTTTTTAAGCTATTTTTAAAATACTTTTATAACTAGTATGCCTTGGGCTTAAAAGGCTTTTAAAAGTATTATTTTAAAAGGTAGTATAAAAATAAAAAGTATTAATTATAATAATAATATTAATTAATTATAGCTAGGCATTTTTTTTATAATACCCTTTACTTATAAACCTTTTTTTAAGCCCTTTTTTAAGCCCTTTTTTTAGCCTTTTTTCACGTGTTTTCCCTTTTTTATTCCTAAGCTAATTATATTATTTATTTTTTAATATAATATTAAAAACTTATTAAATTTAGCTATAATATTACTACTTAAAAATTATTAAGTTTTTAAGTATATAATACTAGCTATTTAAAAACCGTGGGTTAACTTAATATTTAATATTATATATTTATTAAAAAAGGCTAGGGCTTATTTTAATTTAGTTTAGCTTTTTATTTTTTAGCTAATAATTTTTAAAATATATTTATATATTAAAAGGGGCTTTGTTAATAGCTAATATACTTAAATATTTTTATTACTTTAATTATTATTAATCTTAACACCGGCTTTTTCGTACTTAAAATATATATTTATAATATATATAACTTTTTTAATTAGCTTAATTTTAGTATTAATAACTTATATAACACCCTTTTTTTAGCTAATAACTTATATTTTAGTACTAAATATATTATTATTAAAAACTTTAATATTTATAATTTTTTTTAAAGCAGGCCTAGCTACTAGCCTTAATATGCTAGCTAAAAACTTTACTTATTAATTAAAACCTACCTTTTTTATATAATTACGCCTAGGGGGCTTATTACCTGCTTATTTTAGCTAAAAAATACCCTAGCTATTTTTATAAATTTTATTAATATTATTAATATTTTTTTAATACCACCCTAAACCCTTTTTTTCTTTTTCTTTTTTCCCAGCTACTAGCCTTATTTTATTAAAATAAGTAAATTTAAAGGCCTAGTTTATTAATAATTTTTATTTTTACTACCTTTTACTTATATAAACTAGGCCCCCTAAAATAACTTTTATTTACTTAAATATTTATACCCTTAATTTAAATAATAAAGGGGCTATAAGGTATATAAATAAAATAATTTTAAAGTTTATTATAATATATTTTATTAATAACCTTATTATTAAGCTTTTAGTATTAAAGCACCTTAATATTAATAAGTTAAATATTAAGCTTAACCCTAGGGGACTTAAGGTACTAGGCTTTATAATTAACTTATACTTAGTTTTATAGGGCCTTAAAAACCAGGCTTACTAAATTTAGGTTATTAATATTTTAAGAATTTTTAATTACCTTTTTATTAAAGCTAAATTTAACCTTAGCCTTATTATTAACTAGCTATTATTATAGTAAAACTAAAAAATAATAAATATTATTAAGCTTTATAAATTATTATCCCTTTTACTGCTAGTATTACTAAATTTATTTATTAATATTAATATTACCATGGCTACTACTACTAAAGCCATGCTAAATATTATTAATATTATAATATTATAATCTTACTTTATTAAAAAATCATGCCCGGGGTTTACCCTAAAATATTATTAATTATAAAAAATTATTTATTAAGCCTACTATTTTATTATTAAATACTATTATTAATACTACTATAAAGCCCTTAAGTAAATAATTACTAATTATTATTATAAGCTAAAGGCTAGTAAAAACCTTATTTACTTTTTATATTATTAAGCTTATTATAAAAAGGTATTTTAAGCTAGTAAGAATTTTTATAAAGTTTAGGTATTATTATAATAAGTATAAAACTAACCTTTTTATTAAGCTTATATATTATTACTATTTTATAAAAATAAAAAAGCTTATATACCTTATAATAAGGCTACTTTTTTTACTAAAATATTTTTTTTATTATTATTAAATACTAATTTTATTAATACTATGGGCTTTGCCTACCCTAAGTAATTAAAAATTTTAGGGATTTTCTTACTAAAGGTTTTTAAAAAAATTTAGTACTTAGGGGTAAATAAAGCCCTAAGCCCTAATATTATTATTAATTAAGCCTTTTAAGTACTAGTAAACTAGTTAATACCTTAACTAGTTATTATTTATAATAATTATATTTAGCTTAGTTACTACTTTTAATATTTTTATAAATCTTAAATAATAGCGCTTTGCAAGCCTAGTAAAAATAATTATATAAAATTTAAATTATATTACCTTATTATTTTTTTTAATATATTAAGTAAGGTTTTTAAAGGGGTTTTTGCCTTTTAGCTTAGCTACCTAGTTAAATATTATAAATTTTTCCCTAAATATTATTATAAAGGCTAAAAAAATTAAGGTATTAAAATAGCCTTATACTTTATACTAAAAATTACTACCGTGGTATAAAAAAAGGGTAAGGTTATTAATACCTTATTTTTTAATATTTTTAGTATTTTTAATAATATCTCCCACGCCCGCCTTTTTTATAATTTATATAAATAATAAATACCTAAAAAAATAGTTTATTAATTAGGGAGCTTTTTAAAAAACTAATATACTATACTAGCACTCCTAGGCTTTAAATAACCTAAAGATTTTATTACCACAGGTATTTTCCAGGGCTTTTTTTTTACTAATTTTTTATTTTTTTTATAATATTAACTTAATAGGGGAGAAGCTTATTAATATATACCTAGTATTTTTAAATAACACGCCCTAGTATTTTCCTATTAATAATTTAACCTTTTTAAATAGGACGCCTTAATACCTATTTTTTAATATTCTTATTTTATTATTACTATTTTTCCTGGTGCTAATACTCCGCCTATTAATATTTTTAGTAACCTTTATATTTAGTATTAATAATACCTTAAATATTTTTTTATATAAGCCTTTTAAGCCTAGCACCGTGCTACCTAGCCTGTTTATATTTTTAAAATTAAAGGCACCTTTAAATCCCTTGGGTATTATAACTATTACCTAGCTAGGCTATATTAATAATATTATAATTATTATTATTAATAACTTAGTAAATACTAACTACTAAGCCTTAGTAATTATTTTTAATATTAAGTATTACTAGTAGGTAGCTACCCACGCCTTAGTATTTACCCTTAAAAATTTACTTTTTTTTACCTTTATAATTTTTTTATTTATTAAATAATTTTTTAGTACTAAAAATACCTAGGCCTAAGGCCTTTACTAGCCCTTAATAATATATTAATTTTATTTATAAATATTATTAAATTACTAGGTATATACCTAAACTAGCACTTTATATTTAACCCCTATTTTAATTATATTAATTATTACTATGCCCGTGGTTTTTAAGCTTTTTTAACCTTAAAAAGCTCCCGCTAGGGGCTTTTTTTTATAATAAATATTTAATTTATTATACTTATATTACCTTAATTATTATTTATACTACTTTTATTTAATATATTCCCTATACTTAGAAATAATTAGCCCTTTATAATACCTAGGTATAAAAGCTTATTATTATTTAATATATTATAAGGTACTTAATACTAGGCTATTTTTATATTATTAGTATTATTATTATAAATACTAAATTATATTTAATATTAATATTAATAATATTATAACTTGCCTAACTTAGTACTTTTACTAGGGTTACTTTTTTTTAAGGTATACTAAAGTTATTACCTAAAAAATATTTTATTAAAGCCTAAAATTTTTATTAAAGGTGGCTAAAAAAAAGCTAGTGCTTTAAACTAGTATTAATACTAAAAAAATTAAAATAAGGTAGCTATTTATAACTTTTTTATAATAAAAACTATCTTTAGTTATTATTAAAGCCTGCAAGAACCTTGCCATTATTACTTATAAAATTTATTATTTAATATATATTAATACCCTAAAAATTTATACTAATAAGTTAAATATTAATAAATAAGTTAAAATAACTATAATATTTTTAAAGCCTAGGCGCAAGGTCTTAATATATATAAATATTAAAAATATTAATATAGTTTTTATAGCAAAGCTTGTAAAAATTATATTAATACTTTAACTTACTTAAAATAACCCCTACTTTTATAAAATAATTAAGATTTATATTAATAATTAAAAAGCCTTAAAAATTATTACCTAGCCATGCTAGGCCTTAGGGTAATACTTTATTAAAAAAATTATTATTTTATTTAAAAACCATTGCTAGTAGGAATAAAATACTAGGTTTTACTAAATTCTAGTATATATAAATATTTTAAAAAATAAGTATATTAATAATATTATTAAGCATGTTATTAAATAATACCTTAAAAATACTTAAAGCCCCCTAGTATTATTACTTAATAATATTTTTTTTACCCCTTTAAATTTATTATAAATTAATACTTAAAAAATAATATTAAATAATAATAGCGGGAGGCCTAAAAGTAATTTATTATTAAAATAATTTTTTAAAAGCTTTAAATATTTTTAAAAAAATTTTTATTTAAGTTATACCTAGGCCTAATACTTATTAAATATAATACCTTATTTTAAATTTATATTAGTAAATTAAGTTTTAGGGTGTACCTTTATTATATTAATTAAGTTAAATTTAATTATTACTTATAGTATTATAATACCTTTAAAATAATAAATTATATTTTTTATACCTACTTTAAGCATGCTATTTTATAATATTAATTTTAAAAAAGGCTGCCTTTAAGCCTTAAAATTTTTTTTAACTTACCTAAAAATACTTAAAAAACTACCTAGTTTTTTATTACCCTAGGGCGCCTTATATTTTTAACTAGTAAAATTACCCCTTAAAAAAATTTTAAGTTTAGCCCTAAGTTAAAGCTTATACCTAAGCCCAGGTAACTAGCGCCCTTTAAACCCCCGGGTATGCTAAAAAACTTCCTACCCCGGGCATGCCTTAAGGTAGCTAATTTTTAGCTTAATAACCCTAAATAATTTTTTAAATAACCCCTTAAATAAACCTTATAATTTAATAACTTTAATAATTTTTTTTTAATAGTTAGCCCCTGTATTAGCCTTTTTTAGTAATAATAAAGCTTAAAATAAAAAAAGCTTAAAAAAGTGCCTAGGTAGTGCGGGGGGGATAATAAGGTATTATAAATTATTATATTTTTTATTTAAATTTTATTTTTTTATATTATATTTTGCCCTTATAGCCCCTAAAAAGCCTAACTTTTTATTTTTAAAGTTACTAAAATTTAGGGATAATAGCCCCTGGAAGTATATTAACTTAGTAATACTTAGGCATGCTATATAATTATTTTTTAATATAAATTATTAAATTACTAAATAATAAAAAGCTAGTTTAAAGCTAATTAAAAGCTAGTTTAAAATTTATAAAAAACTTAAATATTTTATAAGCCCTAAAAATACGCCCCTAAAAAATAGTAGATTTTAAAAATAATTAGGCTTAAAGGCCCCTGGGAATTTTATATATTTAATAACTAGTTGGCTACTAAAACCCCCTAGTAGGGCCTTGCTTAGGGGCTAGAACAGGGTAACTTATTAATTAATCAATTAATTAATCAATCATAATTAAAATAACTAAATAAAGGCGCTAGTTTAAAAAAAAGTTTAAATAATAGGCCAGGGGGTTAACTTTTTTTAGTATTTTAAAAAAATTTATATATTATAATAAAAGTTTTTTATTTAATATTACTTATACCTTATATTTTTTATATAAGTGTAAGTAAATAAGATTACCCGGGTTAAATAATATAAATATATAATTTTTATTATAATAATACTTTATAATTATTTATATAAGTTTAAATATAATAGCTATATTTTTTTAATAATTAAAGTTTTTTAATAATACCTTTATATTTTAAGTTACCCTGGTTATTAGTACTAATATAATATAAATTTTTATATTATATATAAGTTTATAAAGAAAATACTTTATTAAAGTATTAGTATAAGTATTTAAAGTTATTTATAAGTATAGTAAAGCTTTTACTTATTTATTTAAATACTTTAAATTTATTATAGCGTAGCGCAAAAAAACCTTTATAATTTAATTTAATTTTTTACTTTATTTATTTACTTAAGCATGCCATGTAATTATAAAGTAAAGTTTTATATTTAACTTAATAAATAATACTTACTAAAGTTTACTTATAAACTTTAAATTTTTATTACTAATAATTATAATTAAAAGTTTTTAATTAATTATTACTTATTTTAATAGTAGTATTATAATTTAATTATATATTTTTTAATTATTTTTATTAGGTAAGATTATTAGTTATTTTATATAATAGCAGGTACATGTAAGTATTATATTTAACTTATTTTATATTATTAATAATACTATAATTATATTAATAGCTACTATATAAAAAAAATATTTAATAAAAGTAATAATTATAAGCTATTATAAGGCTTATAATTTTTTTTTAAATATTATAAGTATAATAAGTAATTAGTAATATAAAGTTAAACTTATTTTAACTTTAGGTAAAAAAACATAATTAATAAATTTTTTATTATATAATAAATACTTAAATAATTTTTATTATTATATACAGCATGTATAACCTTTTATTTTAAAGCTAGTAAAATATAAAGTATTTTTATAAAAGTAAAGGTTTTATAAGGCACTAAATAAATAAAACTATTTTTATTTATTTAATAAGGTAAAGTAATAAGATATTTTAAGATATAATTAGCCTTAAAAACTTTTTTTACTTTTTTTTATTTTTAATTATTAATATAGCCTTGCAAAAGCTTTTAAAATTTTTAAAATATTATATAATTAAATTAGTTTAAGTATAAAGTATATTTAATAAATATTTTATATTTATTTTACTATTTTTAGTATAAAAAGGAAAATAAAATAAAGTATTAAATATTATATTTATTTTTTTTAGCTTATATAAAATATAAAGCCTAAATTATTATAAAAAAATTAATACTTATACCAGGCGTAGGTTAAGCTTTTTTAAAAATTTAATAATAAGTATTTTTTATTTTATAATATTTAATATACTAGTATAATTTATATAAATAAAAATTATTTTTTAGTAAGATTTTATTATATAGCATAGCTTTTTTATTACCTAAATTAAACTTAAAACTTTTAATTTTATAGGCTAGTAGTTTTTCTTGACTTTAAAAATTATATAACTAAAAAATAAAATTAGCTTAATATTTATAAGTATTAAAGGCTTTTTTAAATTAACCTTAAAATTTTTTTTAATATAAAAAACTATAATATTAATATACTTTTTATAAATATTAATATTAATATAAAAATTTTAACGCGGTAAATAGTAAATTAGCTAAAGTAAATTTTTAAAATATAATTAAATAATTTTAAACACTTTTTTTTTACTACTATTACCTAAAAAAGTTTAATTTTTAATATATAGGCTTTTTAAGCATGTAATTTTTTATAAAAGTTTAGGATTTTTTTTAAAAGGTAAGTTTTTTTTTATTATAAAGGCTTAATTTTAATAGTATAGTAAAAAATATACTTAAAAAACTAATTTATTATTTTAATATAAATATTTAAGTTTATTAATATACTAGAAAATTTTAAAAATACTAGTGCTTTAACCGTATTTACTATAATTATTTATTTTAAAAAATATATATTTTTGCCTAGGAGTTTAATAAAAAAAAACCTTAAAAAAGTTTTTTTAAAATTTAAAAAAATTTTTAGCTTTTTATACTTTAGAAAAAATAGCCTTAAATATTATATATAATTATTAAATATAAAAAAGTATATAATAAAATTATTAATATAGGTACGCAGGAACGCCTGCAAGGCATAAAAATAATTATTTATATTTTATTATATATAAGTAATACTATTAATAAATCCTATAAAATATATAAGTAATATTTCCTAACTTTTATAAAAAATTATTATTATATATATTTAAGCTAATAGGTAAAGGGGTTATTAGTAAAATATTAAAATAATATTTATTATAAAAATAAAGTTATTACTAGTAACCTTTACTAGTATTTTTACTTATATAAGTAAAAAATATATATTTTTAACCTGCTATTTATTTAAATTATGTATATTTTATATTAAATAACTAAAACTTTTATTTATTTATTTAGGTTTTTAAATAATAAATACTAGCTAAAAAATAGGTATTAAACTTATTATTTATTTTATTCTTCCTTGCTGGTATAACTTATTATATACTTTATTAATTTTTTATTAATTTTAACATGCAAGAGGGTATACCTTAATAACCTATTTTTTAAAATAGTTTTTTAGCCTAGTTTAAATTACATACGTATTTGGTTTTTTTTTTAAATATTTATTATTTATTTATTAGTTTAAATATYTACAAACTTTTATACTAATACTTTAAGTATTTTTATTATTTTAATATTTTTATACATGGTAATACTATTATATAGCTTTATTTTTATAAACTTATTTACTATTAAAAAAGGTATAAAAGGTTTATATAATTTTAGTAATAACTTTACTAGGGTAAAAAAATATTTTTTAGGTATACTTATATTTTTAGTATTTAGTTAATAAATTTTTAATACTTTAAATTTAAATAACATGCCAAGTCTTATGCCCTTTTTAAAAAGCATGGGAATATTTATATTATTAATAATAATAATTAAATTAAAATTACTATTTACTATATATATATATATAAAAACAGTTACTTTTATTAATAAAATTTAAATAAATAATTCTTATTATTTAGTAAATTAATTCGCGACTAAATTAAAACTTTTAAAAATAAATATAGCTAAATTATTATGTAATTTACTATATAAACTTATTAAAATTATTAGTAATATAAATATAGTATAATTATAATTAAAATTATTATATTTTTACAGGCAGTAATATAAAAAAATTTTTATTTAAATTTATTATAATATTATAAAAAGCTAGCCTGTTAATACTAATTAGTAAATTTATTTTTAGGTGTGAAGTAAAATACGCCTTAATTATTATTTTTACTATTATATTTTTTAAGATATTCCCCTGTGTTTGCTTTGCCTTAAAATAAATTAATAAATATATAAACTAATTTATAAATCCTGCACTAATTTCTTATAATAGTATTAATAATAAATACTAGTATATTAAAATTTTTAAATAATTTCGCGTTAAAAAAACCTTGTTTATTAATATAAAAGTTAACCTAAAGTTAATATAAATTTAATAAAAAGGTCTATTAGTAATAAAAAAAGCCTTTACTAATATATATTTTTAATTTTTAAAAAAAAAGTCTAGGAGGAGCTATAAAAATAAGCTATAAAAATTTTATAATTAAAATACTTAAAAAATATAATATATAGTAAAATTATTACTAGTATATATAAATAAGTGCTTATATAGTTTATTATTTAACTAAAAAATAAAATAATATATATAATAGCTAATTTTATAAAAATTTTTAATTTTATAATTTTTTTAAAAAAACTATTATATTTTTTATTAAAAACTTTTTAAAAATTATAAAATTTACCTGTAAAGTTCCTGTTTTTTAAATTTAAAGTAATAAACTTATTAAAATTTATATAATAAGTATAAAAGTAATAATTATTATTAAAAATTTTTTAATTATTATTTTAATAAGGCTGTTATTACTAGTAATACTATTATTAAAAATTTTAAAAGTTTTTATTTTACTAGGAATAAAATTATTAGCTTTAATTATATTATTAAAAATAATAATTTTAAGTGTATTACTAGTTTTACAGGGGTACTTAAGTATTTTAAGTATTACTTACTTAAATTAATTAATTATTTTATATTATATTAGCTATTAGGTCCTATTTTTAAAAGTTTTATTATTAATTAATATATTAAGGTACATGCTAAGTAGTATAAGGGGGTTTTTAGAATTATATAAAATATTAAGGTTAAGTTTAATTATTATAAAAATAATAACTAGTATATTTATAAAAGGCTTGTACTAGCTAACATGCTTGCTAAGGTTAAAACTTATTAAATTAATTAATTTACTTTTTTTATAAAATTCTTATAAATTTTAAGATTATTATATTATTTTTTTAAGGGCTTATTAATAATATTTTATAAAGGAATATTTAAGTTTTACTAGGCTTTTAATATTAATAAAAATTTTTAGTTAGATTTTTTATATTATTTTACTAAAGCTATTATATTAAATATATAAGTAATAGGTAAATACCTAGCTTATATATTTATTATTATATAGTATAAATTATTTAACTTAAATTTTACTTTGCTAGCTAGTAGCTTAAATTTTTTTTTAGCTATTTATACTAGTTTTTAATATTATTAAATATAATTAAACCTTTTTATTAAACTTAATTAAGCTTTAAATTATACTACCATATTACTTTACCTTGTAAATATATTTTTAAGTTTTAGTATATTTTAAAAATATTTTTAGTTTTAAAGATACTGTAAATTTAGGTTATAAATATATAAATATTATAAAAATAAGGCTTATTATTTTACTTAACCTTTATTTTAAAGCCTTAATTAAGTAGTATATTTAGGTAAAAAAACCTAATATTAGCTACCTTTTAATAAAAAAWTTTTATATTAGTTTTAGCTTCCTGCTGCTTATTATTTATAGCCTTGTTAAAATTAGTATTTATTACTACCTATGCCATAAAAGTGGTTAATATTATTAACTATTAAAAAAAAACTAGTAAAATTAGTATTTATACTACTAGTTATTTTACTAGCTACTTTACTAGCTACTTTATTTTTTACTATATTACTAATTTAAATATTTAAAACTTTTAATATTAAAGCTTGGTTTAAAACTAAAAAGCATGTTTTATTATTTTTAGTAAATATATTCTTATTCTTATAATAATCTTAAAAAAACCATAAAAAATCTAAGAAATTAGTTAAAGATAAGGGTGGTCTTTTTTTTAATAAATTTTTAAAGCCTGGTACTTAAAAAATATTAAGTAAAAAAAATATAGTATTTATGCCTGCATTAACTATAGTTAGTTTTACTATAAAAATAAAAAATATAAATATAGTAAATATAGGGTATAAAGGTGTTAAAAGTTTTAATTTATTATATTTAAATATTAAAAACATACCGTTCTTTTTTTTAAAAAAAAAGTAAAATTTAAATAAAAATTAATTATAGCTATAAATTATAATTATTTACAAGCTACTATTAAACCTTAAAATTAGTAAATTTAGTTATTTAGAATTTTTTTTATAATTATATATTTAAACTAATCTTTGCTAATAGCTAGTTTCTTGTTTAAATAAAATAAAAAAATAAATTTTACTTAAGTTAAATACTTTAGTAAGATTTTGCTAGTGTATTTATGCTAAAAATAATAATAAAAATTATATATATTTATGGTAGTTTTATATAAATTATTAAAAAAAAAAGGCAGCATAAGCAAGGAAAGTTTTAATATTAATATAGTAAAGGTAGTAAGTTTAAAGGTATTTAAAATAGTAAGTTTAAAGGTATAATTATAAAGTAAAGTTAAAGCTTAAGTTTAATAGCCGGAAAAAACTCCCAAGAGTTTATAATATTATAATTTATATTAGTAGGCTGTTAGGCCACCTGGTTAACAGGAGTTAAGGTAAAATATTAAAAATAAAGTAGGTAGCAGGCAAACTTAGGAAATTAATATATATATAAAAAGATTTAAAAAGTTAAAAAGCTAAATAATAAAAATAGTAAAGGCCTAATAAAGTAAATAAAGTAAATAGTTATAAAGCTTGCTAATACTTTAAAACTTAAAACTTTGTAAAAGAGACTTGCTAACTCCAAAACTTTTTAAAGTTAAAAAGTAGAAAATTTAGCCTTAAATTATAATTAAAAACATGCTACTATTATTATGGTAGTGGCCAGGCAACACCTAAAAAATATTATATATAACTAAAGAAAATATTAATTAATTAACTATGGATGGCTCTAAGGCCAACTAACTATCTAAATAATAACTAAGGTCTGAGTCAGCGATATCCGAAGGATCGACCACAATAAAAACCTATTTACCTAATAATTTAAAAGTATTTTTATATAGGAAGTTACTGCCCTAGGCTTTAATAAACTTATTATTATTATTAATAAAATTATTTTTAATATAATAAGGGTATTAATTATTATAAATATAGCTATATAAAAAAAGTTTAAAAACTTAATAAATAATATTAAAGCTTAAATAAAGGCTATTAAAATAATTAAGTTTTTTAATAAAAAATATAGCAAGCGTGGTATAAAGTTTTATACTTAAGTAATTTTTTTAAATAATTTTAATATTTTTAAGTATTTTATATTAAAGTGTTTATGTAAATAGTTTATGTAATACTTAAAATTAGTTACTAATTTAAATACTTAATAAATATAGTAAAAAAATCCTAACTTTACTTACTTTGCTATTTTTTTTTATAGCTTATAAATAATGCCATAAATAATATTTTTATTTATAAAAGTTATATAAGTAATCTTAGCTTTACACTAAATAAAGTAAACTAAAAAAATTAAAAAAACTAAAGCTAAAGTATTAAGAATAATACTATTTTTTTAATAAGGGGATTTATTATATTTCCTTTTTATATATTTACATGCTTGTTCTTCCTACCTGCTTAGTCAACACTTAGTCACCTGTAGTTACTTCTAAAACATCTAAGATAGGCACCCTAGAAATTAACTTACTACTATCTTGTTATATCGCCCCCTTTGGGTCCAACAATTCTTGCTTTTTTATAAGTGTTATTAAGCTAATTATTAGTTTAAAAGTTATTCATTTTAAGTTTACTTATTATAATATTTTTATTAATATTTTTATTAGGCTAACTATTAGTCCAAGAGTAATTTATCTTAAATTTATTTTTATTAAAGGTATTAATATTAGCAGTATTTATGTTAGGGTTCTTTGTGTTAAAAAAATATTTATATTAAAGTTTTTTTTATTAAAGTTATTAACATTTATATTAAAGTTCTTTTTATTAAAGTTATCATTAAAGTTCTTTGCGTTAGTATTATTTTTCTTATTAAGGTTTATTATAGTTAGCTTAAAGTTATTAAATAATTTTAATTTATTTTTATTAATATGGCTTATTAGGGCGCCTCTAGTAGTTAATTTTAGTTATTAATATATTTTTATTTTTTTAATTTTTATAGCTAGAAAATCCTAGTTTATTATTACTTAAAATTAATAAGCCCTTATCCCTGCTATATTAAGGCACTTAAAAATTAGTAAAAAGTATATTTTTAATATTAAATTTAATAAAGCTTAGCCTATTATTTAAAAAAACCATGGGTAGTAAAGCTATTTAAAAGTAATAAATATAAATAGCTTTTTTTAGCCGCCTAAGTAAACTTATTATAATTTATTTTCTTATTACTTATATTACTAGGCCTCTTTCTAGGGGAATAATATAAATAAAATTATTTAAAATATAGTAACTTATAGTATTAATTAAAAATAATAATTAAGTATCATCTTCACAGGGTGCAGTCTTAGGCTAGTAATAAAGTTAAATATAAAGTTAAAGTTTAAAAAGCTTAGTAAAACTATGTTTTTTAGCTTTTAAATACCTGTAAATACTAGCTTTTTATTGTATAAAATTATTTAGCTATAATATATAGAAAACTAGTACTTTTTATATATATAAATTTAAATTATTAAGTTAATAGGCACCCTTTTTACTTTTAAATTTTTATTTAAATTAAAATTATATAAATATTTTTTATATTTAAATAAGCTATTTATAGTGTGTATAATAAAAAATACCCTAAGGTTTAATATTTATATATTTCTTAAAAAAAGCTATAAATCTCTAGATTTTTAATTAATTTATTAAGCATAATTACCAGCTTTTTACTAACCTTTAGATTATTTAAGTTAGTTTAGCTATTAATAGCCCGCGTTTATAGGTGGTTATTAGCATTTTTTTTATATTTTAATATATTTAGTATATTAAAAAGTAATTCTAATAATTATATTACTTTTAGTAACACTTTACGTAGCTTTTTTATTTTTATTTTATTTTAAATTATTTTTATTAATAATATTAGTGTAATCTTATTTTCAAATAATTTTTAGTTTTTTTATAGCAAATGGGAAAATAAAAACTTACTTAAAAAAAAGTTATATTAAAGTTCTTGCTTACTAAATTAAGAATAAAAAGGGATTACTTAAAAATATAAGCTAAAGTAAAAATAAAAAATAAAAAATAAAATCTTTTAGTTAAAAAAAGATTTTAGTCTAAAAAATAACTTAATTAAAAAAGAAATCTTACTTGCTATAATAACTTACTTAAAAAATAAAGTTTTACTAAAGTAAAAAGAAAAGTTACTTGCTAGCATAAGAGAATAAAAATAAATTAAAATAATAAAATAGGTACCACCTAAGTAACTTACTTAAAAAATAAAGTTTTACTTACTAAAGTAAGGAAAAAAGTTGCGTACTAATATAAAAAATAAAAATAAATTAAAATAATAAAATAAGTAATAACTACCTATTAAAAAAGCTGCTAGAGCGGCCTTGAGCTTAAATAAAAGGTAAAACTTATTAAGTAACATGGTGGTGTAAGGGGAGGTGGTGTTAAAGTAAAGTGTAAGGAAAGGTGGTGTTAAAGTAAAGTAAGGTAAGGGAGCAACATAAATTAAGTAAATTAATAATAAAAAGAGAGTCACGTGATAGTAAATAAATAAAAAAAGGTATAAAACTTTACTATTATTTTAGGTAAGTTTTATTATATTTTTTTACTAGATTTTTCGCGCTTTTACGCTTAAATTTTGATAACTATTAGTTATTTTTTACTTTATATTTTATCTAGTAAATTAAGTATTTTATTACTAGTATTTACTTTTATCCTGTGTGTATTATTTTTCTAGTAACTATTTTTTTTTTTACTTTGTATTAATTTTTATTAAATAAAAAGCTTTTATTAAAAATAGTACTAGGTTTTATTAGCTACTAATTAAAGAAGTTCTTTTAAAAAAAAGTTTAAGTATTTATACTAAAATAACAAGATAAATTTACTATTTTTTTAAAAAGTTTAACTTATATATTAATTAACCTACTTAGTGTATAATATGGAAAGAACCCGCGAATTATTAGCTTAGTTTTTTTAATATTTATTTATTTATAGGGATATTATAACCTTAATAAAAATATAATAATATCTTATTTTTAATAATAAAAAATATTACTTAATATTTTTAATTATAGTACTTTTTTATTTAAACCATGGTAAATAACAAGGCCTTATAAGTATTTTAATATATAGTAAAAAATTAATTACCTAGGTATTTTAATAAGTTCTAGGCTTAGTAAATATGTTAGCTATATATTAATTTATAGGGATTATACTTAATTAAATTTTTTTTTAAATTATTAAGGGCGGCCTGTGTTAAAAGTAAAAAGCTTTTTTATATAATTTATAGCTTAAAATATAATATTAACTAGTAATAAAGCATGGTTTTTATTATTTAAGTTACTTTTTTAAATTAGCTATTTATTTATAGGTAGTATATTATGCTATATAATTATTAAATATTAAATATTTTAAATATTACGCGTTAAAAATTTAAAATAAACTTTAAATCTTAATTTAAAATAATTTTTTATAAAATACCCTAGTCTTTTAATTATATAAATTAAATAAAAGCTATACCTTTATTTTTAGCTTTTTACTAGAAGTAACCCGGGATTAGGCTAATTTATTTTAAAAACTTATTAATTAAAACTAGGATTTAATTATATTCTTTATTTATTATTAATAAACTAACTATAAAGTCTATAGTTAATATTTTATAAAAAAATATTAAATATAGTAATAGGATTTAGAAATTTATAAGGCTTATAATAAAAAATAGTTAATAGCTTATAAAAATAAGCCGTAATATACTTTTATAGTTTTATTATTTTTTTATATATAGCTAAACCGCGTAATTTTAATAAGTAAGTTTTTAGGCTAGCGTGTTTTTATTAATTATAAATAATTATAAAAATATTTTTAAGTAATCCGCGCGGGATTACTAGCCAGAGCTTCCTGTTCTTTTTCCACAGGTAGAGAAGCTTCTTAACTATTTTATGGTTTTATCGCCGGTGTTAATGCCTTAGGCCACTTTATTAGCCATGGCAATGCCAAGGCCTAGGGATATTAATAGTCTTAAAAAATAATACTTAGGCCTTATTACCTTAAATAAAAGTTATATAAAGCGCTTAAAGGCCTTGATAAAAAAATTTTTAAAAAATTTTATATTTAATTTTTTATATATATATTTTTAATTACCTAGCCTTACTAGCCAGGTAATTCCTAGTATTAATATTATTATATTTAATAATATATTTTTAATTATTTAATTAATAAGCTTTTTTAATATTATAGGATTTAATTAAATATAATAATAAGGTAATTATAATATTTAATAACTAAAATTACTTAATAATATATTTATAATAAAGCTTATTAATAATATAAGTTACTTAATACTACCTATATTTTTTAATAAAAAAAATTAAAGCTTAAGAAATTTTTAAGGGGCTTAAAAGCTATATTAAAAATAATTAATAATTATTTAACTTAAAAACCCCTTTAATTAACACTAGCAAAAAATATTTATTTAATTATTATTTTAAAAAAGCTTTGTGCTTGGGTAATAAAATAACTAAAAAATTTTTTTTATTAATAATAATAAGGGCTGTTACCTTACTAGTATATTTAATTAAGAAATTATATTTTTAATTATATAAATAAAAAATCTAAAAGTTTTTTAACTAATAACTTAACCCTAGTTATATAAAAAATTTTTATAATAAATATTATTACTACCGGCTTTTTAAAGCAAGGGTAATAATTAAGAGTATTAAATAAGGGTAATACTTATACTATAAAAACCCCTAAAAAAATAAAAAAAAATATTAATAATTTTAATTAGTTTTTTATTTAATTCTTAATTTATTAAAACTTTTTTTAGTATTTTATTTAACTTTAATTAATTAATTACTATAAAATATTTTATAAACTTAATTAACCTTACTAACCCTGTGGTTATTACATAGTATAACTTATAATATATAAAAATTAACTTTTTTTAAAAGTAAACTAGCCAAGCTAAAAAAACTTAAAAATTATTTATTTAGTTTACTTTTTTAAATAATTTATTTTATAAGTGCTAAAAAAGCGCCCAAAGCCATTTATTTAATAAAAAATAAATTATTTAAAAATTTTTTAATTTTAAAAGTATTGCTAAGTATAAAGGCTGTATTAACTTAAATATAGTTAAAATATAAATTTAAAATATAAATTATTATTTTTATAATAAATATATTTTTTACAGCCGGGACTTTAGTAAGTATAAAAAAGTTTTAATTATTATTAATTTTTTTACTAGCCAGGCTAAAAAGCGTTAAAATACTTACTAGTTTTAAAAAAAACTAAAAATTAGTACTTAAATTAATTTTTTTTAATAACCTTAAAGCTTAGGTTTATTAAAACTTTAAAAAGTATTTTATTACCTAAAAATATTATTTTTATTACTAAAATATAGCCTAAAATAATATTAAAGTATAAAGTTATAATAATTACTTTGTTATTATTAGCTTATTTTAATACCTAGTATTTATAAAGGTTTAAATTATTAATTTTATTAATAAAGCTAAATTTAAACTTTAGATTAAATAAGCTTATAATTATAATTATTTTAATACTTTTAAAATAATAATTAAGCACTTTACCCTATATAAGTAAGGTTTTTATATAAAAAGATTTACTTAAAAAGGTTTTATTAATTATTTTTTTATATAATTTTAATTTTAGCAAAAAATCTGGCTGCTATAACCTAAATATTATAAATTTAAGTATTACTAAAATTACTTTAATTAAAGCCTTAGCTAAAAATTTAGCACTAAAAGGCCATGGTTAAGGTTATTAACTTACTAGTTAAGGTAGTTAAAAAGGGGTTTAAAATCTTTAATTTATTTTTATATTTAATATTAATTTAAACCTTAATAATATTAATAAAAAAATAATATACTTAAAACTGCCTTTATTTTAATTATAATGATAATAAGCACTTTTATTTTAATTATTTTAAGCTATTTTATTTAGGAAATAAAACTAGCTACTAAATTTAAAAGTATTAATAATTAAAATAATAAAGGCTTTTAAATATATTTTCTTTATTATTATTAACCTTTTTTAAAAAAAATTAAAATTTAAAGTAAAAGAACCCCAAGTTTTATATAATATTATTTACTTTTTAAGTTATTAAAATTAAGTTATATATTATAAATAAAAATATTTTATAATACTAGGCAAGTAATAATATTAACCTTATTAATATTAAATATTTTAAAATTTTTATTAATACAGGCGCAGGATAATCCTTTATTAATAAAAAATATTTATATTTATTATAATTATATAAGGTACAGGGCTTGCTTAATAAACTTAAAGTTATTATAATTAAATAATAAATAAAAGTATAAAAAAGCTTTTAAGTATTACTTGCGCTTAATAATTAAAAGTATATTTATTATTTATAAAAAATAAATATTTTAAAATATAATATTATTTTAAAAAAAAACTAGCTTTATAAATACCTTTTAAAGGTAAATTTTAATATTAATAAAATATATTTTCTTACTATTAATAAAAAACACCTTTTTATTATTAAGCCTATTTAAACTTAACTTAATATTAATAATATTTAAACTTTTTTAAAAAAATTATATTAGTAAAGCAAGGTAAGCACCTATTATAAAAATAAATTTAATAAGCCTTTTTTATAATTATTTACCCTAATTTTAACTAAGATAAGGGCATCAAAAAATTTAAGGTATTTAAATTAACTAAAAAAATTACTTAAAAATTTATAAATTAATTTAAAAAAGACTCCTGCTAACTCCCCCTTTAAAATAAAATATAATTTATAATATTAATATAAGTAATTTTTTTTATTATTTAACCCTTTTATTTACTTTTCCAGGAAAAGCTTAAAAAGTTAAAAAAGTAGTTTATTAAATTTTTAAAAAAAAGTATTATTTATATTTTTATTAGCCCTTAAAATTTTTTAATTATTTTTATTCTAAAGTCTGGCAGTAAGTAATATATATATATTAATTATTAATTATTAAATTAAAAAATTATTAAAAATAGCTATTTACTCCCTTATATTAAAAACCTTATTAATTTTATAGGACCTATTTAATATTTTTTTAAAATTAATATTTTTTTAAAAATATTAATAGGTATAAATAAGTAAGGTATTAATTTAAAAAATAGCCTTTAATATTATTTTTAAAAAATATAAGTTTTTAATAATATTATTTAGGCTAAGTAATAACCTAGCTACCTTTTAAATATTAATAAATTAAGTTTTTATTTTTTATATAAAAAAAAACTTGTGTTATATACCTTAATAATATTTTTATTTTTTTTAATTTTAATAAAAAGTATAAAAAATACCTTTACTAGATTATAATAGCTTTTAAAAATAATAAGCTATTTATTAAAGGCTTTAAGTATATTTTTATTATAAAAAAATTAAAGTTTTATAATTATATTATTAGGTATAAATATACTTAACCTATATTAATAAAGTTAAATATTATTTAAAATTAATTAAAACTATAAAATATTTATAAAATCTAGTAATCTTTAGGCCTTGCTATATATTATTAAAAATATATTAAAAAATTTATTAAAATTACTATATTAGTATATAAACTTTAAGAAAAATACCGCTAAGTAAAAAAAATATTATATAATATAATAAAATATTTAGTATAAACTTATATTTATTATTTTAAAAAAGGTATTAATTAATATTTTTATGCTTAAAATTATAAATCTATATAAATTCTTTAAAAATTAAAATAAATACCTTAAAGTAGGTAATTAGCATGGTTTTAAGTTAATAAAATAACTAAAACTATTAGTATTTTATTACTTATAATAATTATAAACTTAATAATATCAAAGAAATTACTTAACACAGGAAAAAAAGCTTTTTATAATTAAAAAAATATTATACTAATAAAATTACTACCTTAAAAATAATATTATAATTAAAGTTATTATTAATTATAAAAGCTTTAAATACCTTACTATTACAAAAAAACTTACTTTAAGTAATTAATATAATAAGTAAAAAAGTTTTAAATATATAATTTAAATATTTATTATTACCCAGGCGTAAAAGCTATTATTTTTAATATTTTTAATTAAAAACCTAACTTTATTAAAAACGGCCCTGCTAATACTTAAAGTAATTAAAATAATAAATAATAAATACTTAGGTTAAGTATATAATATTAACACTAATAATTATATTAGCTAAAAATAAAAAAAATATTTTAAAAATATAATAATAACCTACTTTAAAAATAATTATTACTTAATAATAAATTTCTTATAAATTAAGTATAATAAAAAAGTAAAAATTTTTATTAGGGCCCTTAACCAGGCGTAAAACTTAATATTATAAAAAATATTCTTTTATATATTAAACTAAATAATTAAAAGGTACTATATTTATAAATACCTTTTTTTAAAAAAAACTTTATATATAAAATATATAAGTTTTATAATTACTTAAAATATTTAGGCCGTTTAGGCATAATTAGTAATTATACTTAGTAGCTTATAATAAAAAAAATATTTAGTATATAGTTTATGCTTATTTTACTTATTAAATTATATAAAAATTATAACTAAGGCTAAAGTATAAGGCATAATTTTATATATTTAAAAAAATATATAACCCTTTAAATAATAAAAAATTAACTTTATTAAAATACTACTAGTAATACTAAATAATAATAAATAAATTATTATAGCTATTAATTATATAATAAACTAGCTAGTTACTAAAGCTATTTTTAATATTAAAAATAAAATAGTAATAAAATTTTTATATAAAAAAATCTTTATTTATTATAGGGCTATAGTAAAATTAATATTAAATAATAATTTAAATTTATTATTTAAGGTTATTACTTATTTTATATAATTATTAAAAATAAAGCACCATGTTACTATATTATATTACCTTAAAATAAATAAGTATATTAAGTAATTAAATAAAATTTTTAGCTTAATACTTATAAAAATACTACTTAAAAAGTTAATAAAACTATAGGATTAGTACCTAAATTAAATATTATTTATTATATATATTAAATTATATAATATTACTAGTATAAGTTTTTTTAAACTTTTATATAATATCTAACCGCGCCTTCTTATAAATAATATATTTATAAAAATTATTATTATAAAAAATTATATTTTTAAGTTATAACATGCTTAAATTATTATTAATAAATACTTATTAATTTATATTATAAAGTAATAACATATTTATAATTATAAAATAAAATATTACTTATTAAAAAAAATAAGTCCTAGTTAAAAATAAAAACCCCTAAAAATTTAATATTAAGTAATTTAAACCTTATAAAATACTAAAATTATACTTACTTAATATATATATTATTACTAAACTAAATAAACATGTTATTTATAATTTTATTAATAAATAATACCTTATTTGTATAAAAGTTAATAATTTAAAAAAGCTTTAGGCAAGTATATAATTATAAAAAGCCCTTAAAAAGTAAGGCTAAAAAATTATAAAATTAATTAAAATATAATAAATTATTAATATTATTAAGTTTTTAATCCCCTTTTATATTAACTTATTAATATAAATAAGGGCAAAATAAAATAAGCATAAAAATATAAAATTATTTTTAAACTAAGTAAGAAAGGGTGCTATTATGTGAGGCGCTTTTGTATACTGCGCTGAGCTTAGGAGAACGTGAATTACCGCAATAGGAAAGTGTTATATATTTATAGTAGGAACTAATTGCTAATTTTTTAAGTTAGAGTTTTAAGTTAAACTTAATATTTTATATATTACATAATTAACTACTACCTTAGCGCGCGGTTAAATTAATATTAAAGTTTTTTTATTAAGCGGCCTTAGGCCGCTGGATTATGTTATTATAATATTATATAATTATAATATTATAGTAATAATAATAATACTTTTTTTTTAAGTAATCGCGCCCTTGCGATTTATAAATTTATATTTTTTTTTTATAAAAAGTAATTTAAATTATAGATTTTATTAAGCGTTATAAAATAAGCTATTTCCAGGTTTATAAAATATTATAGTTTATGTGTAATTTACATTTAAAATTAAGGATAAAAAAGTAATTTAATTACCTTACTTTACTACTAGGTTTAAATATAGCATTACTACCTGTAATAACTAAATATAATATTTTAATTTTAATACTAAAGTGCCCTTGTAATCTTTTTTTTTTTTAAATTTTTTTAATATTTAAAGTAAGATGGCTCTTGTAAGTATACACCTTTTTTATTATATTTTTATTACTTTTTAATTATTTAATTATATTTTTAAAATTAAAATATTTTATATTTATTTATTTTTATGCTTTTTAAGCATGATATTATTTATTTTAATAATATTAACCGCGTGTTAGTATTATTAAACCTGTATATTTTATTTTATTTTATACTTAGTTATTATAATATAGCTTTAAGCTTTAAATAGCTAAATCTTTTTATTTTTATACTTTTTTTAATATTTTTAGTGGTTATTTATAATATATAATTATTTTATTTTAGCTATTAATATATTATTATATTAATTTTTTATTTTTTTTATGCCTTGCTGCGTACTTGCCTTTTTAATTTAGTTAATAAGCTTTTTATTTTTAATTTTTTTTATTTTTATATTTTTAAAACTATTTTTAATAATTAAATTAAACATGGTTTACCTTTATTATAACCTTTATTATATTACGTGTTTTTAACCCTATTTTATTTTTTAAAATTTTTTATACTTACTTTTTACTTTATATTTTTTTTACTTTAATACTTAATATAGTCTTATATTATACTTTAAATATTATTATTAATAATTATTTAGCTTATTATAGTATTTTATTTTATATTTTTTTATTATAATAATTAAGCCTTAATTTTAGCCTTTACTTTTTATTTTACCCTTAATATATAAAAATTATATTTCCCTGCTTATATTTTATAATATTAATTATTAATATACCTTTTAAAATTATTTACTTTTATTATACTTGCGCCGCCGCCCCTGTTATTAATTTTATTATTATTATTTTTTTTATATTTTTAATATAATTTTTAGCTTTAGCCCTAATTTTTTTAATATCTATCCTAGCCTTTTTTAGGTTATTACCCCTTAATTTATTTTAGGCTTATTATTTTTAATACATGCTTTTTACTACTTAAAAAATTAGTTATTATTATTATATATAAATAATAATTTAGTATTTTAAATATATTAAGCCCGTGGGTAAAAAATATAATTATTATAAAAATAATTATAAAATCCTAATAAAATATATTATATTTAATATAATTATAATTTAGCTAAAACTACTTTAGGTTTTAGGCTTATATAATATTATATATATTAATAATAATAATTTATAGGAAAATATAAATATTATAATATTAAAAAAAGTTTATAATACCCTTTTTATAATTATTTAGGCTATTATAACTATAGGTATAGTTACCTTTTTTATTAATTTAATTATATTAATATTTAATTTAAAATTTTTTTTAGCTAGTGCCCGTGCGGTTTATAATAATATTATTATTTATAAATTATAATTATACTTTATTAATATTATTTATAYTAATACTACGTGTAGTTTTTATTTATGCCTTTAGGTTATTTATTATTATTACTTTAATAATTACTTTTACCCTTTATACTAGCGCGGTTTTAATTATTAATTATATATTTATATATTTAATTTACCTTATATTATATTACTAACCCTGTTATAAATTTATATTTTTTTTAATTTAATATTTATTATGCTATAGCATTATTTAAGGTTATTATTTAATTAGCTTTTATATTAAGGGTTAGTATTAATACCCTGCTAAGTATTATTTTTATATTAAATATTTAGGGTTTTACACGCCGCGCCGCCTAGGCACTTATTTAAGTTTTATTTTTTATTTTATTTTATTTTTTTATTTTTTTATTTATTTTTTTTTTACTAAAGGCCCTGCGGGCACCGCTAATTAATAAAAATAAAATATACTTTTTTCTTATAATTACTTATAGCTTATAAAAAATAAACTTTTAAATATACCTTTTTTTTACTTTTTATAATTTATTTTTATAAAATTACTTAAACTTATTAAATACTATAATTTTAGTAATATAAGCCTTTAACTTTTATATATTATTTTTTATATTATTTTAACTTTATTACTTTATAAAATATTATACTTTGCTTTTATATTTATAAATATTAAAAATTTTTTTAATAAAGTATTTTTTTTTATTATTTATTAATATAAAACTAATATTTAGCGCTTGGAATGGGTTACCTTAATAAAATTTTAAAAATATAATATAAAAATATTATATAATTAATATATATTTAATAAAAGTAGTAGCTTATATAACTACCTTCCCTATTTTATAATTATTAAAAATAGGTTAATAAATATTTTACTTAATTTATAATTTAGCCTTATAAACTTAATATTTTTTATATAAAATATAATATAATTATTAATTTTAAAGCTTATTTTTTTATACTTTTTATTATATTACATGGTTATTACCTTTTTTAATTTTTATAATTACTTTTTTAACTTTACGTGAATTTTCTTAAATTTTATAACTTTTTAAAATTTAATATTTAACACGTGCTTAGGTCCCTTAATATTAATATATATAATAGCTTTTAGGTTTATAAGAACCTTAGTAAGTATATAATTTATAAATTATTTATATATATTATTATTTATAAATTATATTATTTTAATTTAATATAATTAATTATTTTAATATTAGTTAATATAGGCGTGAAAATAATACTTAAAAACTTAATTTTACCTTTTAGTTTAGCTATTTATTTATAAGTAATATATAATAAATAATTTTTATTTTATGCCTAGATAATAGCTTAGCGTGGCCTAAAATATACTAGTAAAAAAACTTTTATAATTATTAATTATATTTTTTAGTATGTTAATAAAGTAAAAAATATTATTTATAAGGGTATTTATAAGTTATTTTATATTAATATTTTTTAAGTAAAAAATATATTATATAAATTTAATATATATATTAATTATTACTAGAACAGCGTTATACACGCGCTTATTATATTTTATAAATAATAATTTAATAATAAAATTTATATTAATTTATTTAATAAGTACTTTTAATAAATTTAGTAATTTTAAAAGTTTATATAGCTTATATTTATAAACCATAATTTATTAGTATTTATTATATTTTTTAATATACTTTTTAATATATTTAATTATATTTAGCTAATAGTACCTTTATAAAATATTTATAATAATAGTATTAATATCTTAGTATTTATTTTAAAATTTATTATAATTTACTTTTATAATTTTTTTATGTAGTGTTACTAACTTTAATATATAAATTTAATTTTTAAAATATAATAAATTATTATTTATTACTTTTTAATACTTAAATTTTTTTATATATTTTAAATTTATAAGATTACCCTTTATTTTTTTAAATTTTTTATTATAGTTTTAGGCTACTTATAATAATTTTTTAATACTTAATTATAATTTATTTATATACTAGTTTTTATTAACCATAGCTGCTTATATATTAATTTATAACTTAAATTTAAAATATAATAGTATTTAATTATTTAATTATTTTTATAATTTATAAAAAACTATTTTACCTGTAGCTTTTTTTTTTTTTTTAAAAATATAATTTACTTTTTTACTTAAAGTATTTACTAGGTTTTTTATATTTAAATAATACTTAATAATAAAATTAAAAGCTATAAGTTTTTTAGCTTATTATACTTGCTTTTTTATTAGGGTTTTAATTATTATAAATTATTATAAATTATTATAGTCCGTGAGCACCTTAATAAAAAACTTATTATTTTTAAGATAGTATTTTTAAATTTAAAAGTATTTTATAATTATAAGCATTTTAAAGTTATAAGTTTTATAATAAGTTTTTATATTTTTTAACTTATAAAATTAAAAAGTAACTAAATATTACTATATATTTTTTATTAATTAAAATAATACTTTAGTAATAGTATACCCCAAGGTATTAGTTTATAATTATATATATAATTTTAAATTAAAATATTTTAATAAGGGCTACTTTATAAACTTAAGGTATAATATATTAAATATTTTTAATATTTTCTTTAATAAGTATTTTATAATTATATTAATTTTTATAAGGTTAAATAGTACTACCATGACTTAGCTATAATTTTTAATAAATTTTTAGTAAAAGCTATAAAATTTTAAAAAAATACTATTTCTTTTATATTTTTTAATATTAGCTACTTTATAATAATTTAAACCCTTTTTAATTTTATTTTAATTTTATTAGTAATTATAATAAAGCTTAAGAAGTTAATTTTTTTAATATAAAATAAATATTTACTAACTTTTATATATAGCTTAAAATTATATAATTTTTTAAAAATTATTTATATATATTATTTATATTTTTTTTTATTTTTTAAAAAAATAATAATATTATTTAAGTAAATAATATAAATTATATTAATTAGCCTAGCTAGGGCGTGGTTTATATAAAATTAAAATATTACTAGTATATTTATTAGTTTAAAAGGTATAACTTAGTATTTATAAAGCTTAAAACGCGTTTTAAATATTATTTTTTACTTATTTTTTTTATAAATTTAAAGCCTATAGTATATATTATATAAATTAAGTTATATAAAATTTTTTTTTATTTTTAAATAATTAAAAGTTATGTTAAGTAATAATAAAAGGTATATATTTTTAATTATAATAATATTTAGGCCTTAGTAGTTAATATAAAAATATAAATTATTATTTTTTTTAATATAAATAGCACTAAAGCTCCTGCAAGGCTTTTTAATAAATATATTTAATTTTTTTTAAAGCTTTTTTAATATATTTATATAGGACCTTAAGCTTTTTAAAAAATAATAAATAAATATACTTACTTAAAGGCTTAATACTAGGTTATAATTTAATTATATAATTATATAAGTAATAAAATATAAAAATATTTACTTTTACTTTAAAAAATATATTTATATATTTATGGTATTATTTAGGTAGCAAGATTTTTTTAATTTTTATTTTATTAAAATATATTATAACATAGTTTTTTTACTTAAAAATTTATACTAAAAGTATTTTAACTTTTATAATAATTTTTATAATATATTTTTATATTATTATTATATATTATAAGTATTTAAAATTATACTTTACTTTTTAATTATATATTTAATTATTAATATACTAGTTTAAAATAAGTATTATAGCTAAAAGCTATAAAAACCCTAAAATTATATTATAATTATTAATATTAATAGCTTTAAAGTTTTATTAATAATATTATATATTATACTTAAAATTTTTAATATAAATTATAAATATATATTTTTTATAAAATATTATTATATAGCTATTAATTATATATACTTTATAAATTAATTTTTTATTTTATATAAAATAAGACTTTGCCCAGCGCTAGTTTATAAAATTTACTTTTATTTTAAAGTTAATAAAAACTTTTATATATTATTATTTTTTATTTTTTTTTATTTTTACTTAAATTACCCAGGCCCGTGGCGTACTTTTTTATTTTATATAAATTTTTAAAGCTTGCACCACGTAAAGCTTTAAGGTTTTATATTTTTTATATTATTAAATTTATTTAAAAATTACTATTATAAAGGCATTTTTTTTAACCTTTGCCTAGTAACTAGTAATATTATTTAAAGTATTTAATATAGTTATAATTTAGGCATTTACCTAAATATAATTTTTTTTATAAATAAGTAATTACTTAAATTACTAGGCTATTTTATGCTAGTATTTACTTTTATACCTTTTTTAAAGGTAAATAATACTTTAACTTTTATTACTAATAACCTAGCATGTATTTAATTTAAAAATTCTTATTTTTTTTATAATAATTTTTTTTTATTTAGGCATGTTATTTTTAATACTAGTTAAATATAATATATAGTTTTTATAATATTTTAATTTTTAGTATTTATAAATAAGGAATTTTTTTTATATATTTTTTAAAATTTTTTAATATAAGTGTTTTTTATACTAATTATTCTTATACTTATAAAATAAGTATTTTTTAATTTAATTTAGTAATTATGTAAATTACTTAATAATTTATTATAATTATTATTTTATATTATTTTATTTAATAAGTAAATTATTAACAAGCACTGTTTTATTATTAATTATTTTAATTAATATATTAAAAATTTTTTTTTAAATAAACGCAGGTTTTACCTTATAAATATTAAAGTATTTATATTAATAATTTTTTACTAAAAATTTAATAAACCAAGATATTTTATAAATATTATTAGGGTAATAAATTAAAAAGGTCTTAAAGTATATTTTTATATTTAATTTTTAGTTATTAAATTTTTTAATATTATTTACTTAATATAGTTTTATAAATAATAATTTTTTTAAAAAAAAATTTTTAAGGCACGTAGCTATTACTATAATTAAATTTTTAGTAATTTTTTTTAGGTTTATAAGGGTATTAAAGTTTATTTAATAAGAAATTATTAATTACTTAATAAATTAGCTAAAAATATTATATATTTATTAATTAGCTTTAGCTATTATAATTTATTAGCATGTTTTTTTAATTTAAGCATAAATTTATTAATATTTTTTTTATAACGTTCTTGTTCCTATAATTTTTTTTTATTAAAATTATATTTAGTATTACCTGTAGCTTTTTAGTAATTTTTTAATTATTTTTATTTTTATGCCTTTAAGCAGGTACTTCGCGCTTTAATATTTTTTATATAATTTAGTTTTTATTTATAAGGGTGCCCTTAGGTTTTTTTAATTAAAAGTTTATAAATTTTTTTTTAGGCATGTTAGTTAGTTATTAAGTTAGGGTTTATAATTATTTTTTTAAAATATTATTTATTAGCCCCTAAAATTAAGTTTATTACTTAGCTATTATATAAAATAGGGTTTTTTTAAAAAAAAAGTAATTAAAACTAAGGCGCTTTTATATACTATATTAAGCTTAAAAAAATATAAATTATTATAATAAAAAAGTGTTATATATTTATAGTAAAAACTAATTACTAATTTTTTAAGTTAAAGTTTTAAGTTAAACTTAATATTTTATATATTATATAACTAACCACTGCCTTGGCACGCGGTTAAATTAGCGCTAAAGTTTCTTTATTAGGCGGCCTTAGGCCGCCGGATTATGTTATTGCAACACTACGCAGTTGCAATACCATAGTAGTGATAACATATTATTAATAAGCTTATTATTAAAAATAAAAAGCATATTAAAAAGGCAAGAGCTTTTAAAGCTAGTAATACTTTAATAATAAAAATATTATAAATAAAAACTTATAACCTTATTTAATATATATTTTTAAAATTAAAATTAAATAAAAAATAAACTCTAGGAAAAAACTTATTAATTTTAATTAATAATTTAATAAAAAAAATTATTAATAAATACTAAAAATACTAACCTCCACGGGACACTAAAAAGGCTAGCATTAAATATAACTTTACTATTATTATTTTAAATTATTATATTTAAAAAAAAGTATTTTATATAAAAAAAAGAAAGTAGTATTTATACCAGGGGGAAGCCCTAGTAAGTAGCCTGCTAATATTTTATTTATTATTAAAAAAAAAATTAAAACTAACCTACGCCTTATTACTACTATAAATAGCCTTATTAGCCTTATTACTAAAAATAGTCTTATTTACCTTTAATTTTTTTAAAGTACTTAAAGTAATTACCGCCTAATACTCCACCTTTTAACTTATTTTAAATACTTAATAATTAGCCTTTATATTACTAAAATTAGTATTAATATTATTAAAAGTTACTTATTTTTTATAAGCCTTATTACTTTGTTTATTACTAGCTTTTTATTAATATTTATTTTAATATTATTATTTTTATTAAAACTAGAGCAATGCATAATATTATTACCTAAAAACTTATAAAAGATAATCTACTTTTTTTAAACCTTGGGAAAAAACCTTTTTTTATACCTTTTAATTAATTACTATTTTTAAGCCTAAGACACCTAATACTAATAGATAGAAATATTATTAATTAACTTAAAAAAAGGGGACTTATTTTTTATAAAAATTA
Source organism: Aspergillus mulundensis (assembly GCF_003369625.1). Classification (NCBI taxonomy): domain Eukaryota; kingdom Fungi; phylum Ascomycota; class Eurotiomycetes; order Eurotiales; family Aspergillaceae; genus Aspergillus; species Aspergillus mulundensis. Next base: position 160,743 of record NW_020797901.1, on the reverse strand, counting down.
AAAAAAAACCAGCGCTAGTAAATAAATTTAAAAAAAAATTAAATTAGTATATATTTTAATATTAATAATACTAATTCTTGTATTTAAAAAAATTTAGGAAAAAATAGCTAAAGGTAAAAGGGCATTTACCTATACTTTTTAAGTTTAAAACCTAAAATTTGTTATGTTATTTCTCCTCTTAGCATGTATTTATAGTTCTTCCTTTGCTTATATTAGCACTTAGTTATTAGCATGTATTTATATTACTTTTAAGATAGTTACTTAAAAAAATTAACTTACTATTTTATTATATTACCTTCCTTTAGGCTTAATAAGTAGTAACATGTTTTAATATAATTTAAAAGCCTTTTAAAAATATTTACTTAACTTCTAAAGCCTTTAGAGTTAAAATAAGTAATTATAATAAATATTAATAGTTAATATTTTTTTATTTATATAACTTTTTTAATACCCTGCTTTATAAAATAATATTTACTATTAATATTTATTATTAATAAAAAAAGCTTTTTTTAAATTAATATTATATAACTTTTAAATATTTAAGCTTGTATATTAAATAGCTTGCTTTTATTAACTTTTAAATTTTAATTTTATATATAAGTTTAATATAAAAACCGCGCGCCTGGCCGTCTTCCTAAAAATTAAAAAAAAATTTTTATTATTAATATATTTATTTTAGTATTTAGTTAACTAGGATATTAATTAAAGTATACTTAGTAAAATTATTAAAAAATTTTTATGTTTAGCTATATATTTTAAAATTATAAAAAATTTATTATATTTTTAGTTATTACTATCTTTATTTTTAAATAAAATATTAAAAAGGGCTTTAGGTTAGTTATAATTATATTTTTACTTAAAATTTATATTTATATTTATATTTACAACTTTTAATTAATTTACTATATAAAACTTAACTAATATAATACTATTAGTTTTTTTTTAATTTTTTTAAAAAAAAGAATGCTAACTTTAACTTTTTTACACCTTTTTTATTAAAGCTTACTTTAAAATAGTATTTTTTACCTAGTTTTAATATAGTATGGCAAGCACCTTATTAAATAATAAAATATTAAAAAAAACTTATTATAAAGCTACCTTTAGCTAACTAATTTTTTTAAGCTTTATTATTTATAATAAAAGCTATATTAAAAGTACTATACTATTTAATAAAATAAGTTATAAATATAATACCCCATGTAATAAATACTTTAAATATAGTTATATAAGCAAAACTTTTAAAAAATTTTATAATAAATTTAAAGGTACTAGGCTTATTTTTTATAAGCCTAAATTTATTATATATTTTTAATTTACTACTAAAACTAAAAAAGAATAACAAAGCTATTAATAGTAAAAAAAATATGGGAATATTTTATGCTTTAAAAGTAAAAAGTTTAAAAATACTAATTTTTATAACTATAATATCCCTATTTACTAATTAAATTTATAAATTAAAATAATTATATATTTTTTTTAAAATATTTACTGGAAATTCCTTTAGTAGCCTATTAAAAATTAATTTTTAAAAAATAAAAGTAAATAATTTTTAAATGCCTTCTTGGCCTTTTATATTTAACATAATTATATAAATTTTAGCTAATTAATAATAAATAAATAATTAAATAAAGGTAGTAAAAAATATTACAGGGAACTTTTAAAAGCTTATAAATTAAAAAAAATATATATAATAGCTAATAATAGTGCTAATACTAAAGTAAATAAAAATATAAATATAAATTATTTTAATAATATATAATAAAATAATTTGCTAGCTAATAAATATTTTAAGAAATAGCCTTATAAATATCCTAAGTAATAAAAAAAAGGCTAAATAAAAACTAAAATAATATAGCTAGAGGTAATTTTAATAATAACCTAGGTAATAATAATAATAATAATAATAATAATAATAATAATAATAATAATAATAATAATAATAATAATAATAATAATAATAATAATTTTAATAGTTTTTAACCTTGAAACAAATGTTGGCAATGTAGGAATATTTAATAAAAAAATAAATAAAATTACCTTATTAATAATAATAGTAGTAGCCCTTAATAAATAAATAAAATTAAATACTTTAATTTTAATATTTTAAAGAATATTTTAATTAAATACTTTAATAAAAAGGTTTATTATAAAAATATTAATATTTCCATAAACTAGCTTAAAAATATTATTAATTATAAAAGTAAATTAATAATAAAAGTAAATATTTAGGTTATACTTTAAAAATTAGCCCTAAATTAGTTTACTTTTAAATTAATAATTTTTAAAAAAAAATATTTTAAAAAAACTAAACTTAAAAAATAGCTAGTTTACTTAAATTATATAAAAGTTTTATTTTTATATTTTAAAGTAAAATTTAAAGTTAATTTTTTTTTATTATAGCTTTAGTAATTTATATAATAATATAGTTTTTAAAAAGTTTATTTAGGAAGTTATACGCGTATATAAAGCTAAAAAAATAAATAATATTTATTTTTAAATAATAACTACGTGGTGCGCTTTTAAACTTTTATTATAAAAAAACCTTTTTAAATTAAATAAAAATATAACTTTAGGTTAATTTATTAAAAAAATTAAATTTAAAATTATTACCTAGCAGGATTTAATAATATAATATATAAAAAATTATTACTTTATAAACACGGGTAAAGTATAATATTCTTAAAAAAATAAACCTAAAAATACTTTTTTTAAAAACTTTTTTAATAATGCTAGGTAACTTATTTATATTTTAATATTAGTTTATTTTTAATAGTAAAACTTTTACCTATTTTATTTATAATAATAAAATTTTTAATAATAAAACCCTTGGCCTACGCAATAGTAAAAAAACTTTTATTAATTATTTTTAGCTTAAGTATAAATTTAAAATAAAAAGCCTAGCGCTTTAAAACCTAGTTAGCTTTAAATAATTAATAAATTATATAATTTACCTGCTTTATAAGTATAACTATAATAGCAAGTTATAAATTTTTTTTAAAATAAATAATAATAATTTTAATTAATAATTATAAAACTAGTAACATGCTTAACACGTGTTTTATATAATTATAAATAAAATTAATAATATAGGAACTTTTAATAAAGTTATTAATTATATTATAAAAGGTGCCCTGGACTTAGATTAATACTAGTAAAAGGGTATTAAAAAAGTATATTATAAATTTTTTAAATTTTTAAATAATTTATATAACTTATACTATAAGTATAATAATAATAATAAAGCCTATTTTTTTAATATTATAATTAAACCTAAATTTAAAATTCCTACCCTAACCTGCCTAATTTGCCCTAAATAATTTACCTTATTAAATAAACTTAAAAAACACGTAAAGAATTATCTAGAAACATAATATTTAAAAAATAATATAAAGTTTAATAATATTATTGAAGTTATATTTTTTAAAAAAAATACTTGTACTAAAAAATATTAGCCTATATTTATAAAAATATACTATAGTAAAAGTTTATATAAGTAAAACTTTTTATATAAAAAACCTAAATTTTTTATTAAAAGTATTTTACCGGACGCTCCCTTATAAAAGATAAAATTAATAATTATTTTAGGTATTAAATTAAAGTATATTACCATGTATTTTATAAATATTTTACTTTATTTTTTTAAGTAAGTTAATAGCTAAAAAGTTTATAGTAAAGTTATTACTTAAATATATCTTATTAAAAACCTAAAAATAAAAGTTTTAGTTAATATAAACACGCTAGTAAAAAAAAGAATTACCTTAAACCTAGGTAATTATACTAAAACTTTATAATTTTATAAATACCTAAAAAATTTTTTATAAGTATATACTAAATATTACTATGTTATATTTATTTTAATATATATTATATAATATATTATTATACTATTATACTTATTTATTATAATACCTATAAAAGTTAAAGTAAATTTTTTTAATAAAAACTTTATATTTAAGCCTTAACAGGCTTATAAAAATTTATTATATATATACTTTATAAATTAATATTTTTTTATATTAAAGTAATTAATGCTATAAATTATTTTATTATTATTTTTAAAAAATATTAATTAGGCCTTATTTTAAATATTAACTACTTAGTAATTAATAAAGTAAATATATAATACCTAAACTAATAGCATACTTTTATTATAAATAATAACTTTACTATTATTAATAATAACTTTATATTTAAAAATATATATAAAACTTTTATACTAGCTAACCCACCTATTACTTAAGAAAATAAGTAAAAACCTAAAATTAATATTAATACTATAAGTAAACCTATTAAAAAACTACTAAATAATATAAATATTTATAAATTATTTAATAATTATTAAGTTATAACACTTAAGGCTTTAGTATATAAGTTTATTTATTTATAAAAAAAAAATTTTAAAGTTATTAATATTCCTAAAAGTTAATAAATATAAGTTATTATAAAAAATAATTAAAAATAATATTTACTAAAGCTAAGAGTGTATCCCCTTGGACTAAAAGTTAAAAAAATAATTAATAAACTTTTTATTTTTTTATATATATAAAGTAAAATATTATAATATATAGGGTATACTTTATTTACACGCCTAGTATTTATTATTTATAAAAAAGTTTTTAATATTATAATAAAGTCCTGGAAGATTAAAAAATATTTAATAATTAATTTATATAATTTAAATAGTTATATATAGCTAAACTTATACCTAATATTAATATAAAAAAATTATTATTATAATAGCTAGCTACTTTTATATTATAATAATTAATATATTTAAATTTTTTTATTAATAAATATTAGCATGTAATACCCGCAAGTATATAACTATTATTATTTATAAAAATTAAAAATAATTTTATATTATAATTATAGGTTTTATAAATAATATTTTATATATTTAATAAATAATAAACCTAAGCTTAAAAAAATAAAAAAAATTTTATTAAGTATATATTAATAACTTGGTTATTACTTTTAATATATTAAAAAATATTTTTAATATCTTTGCATGCTTTTTAAAAAACTTAGTAATATAAATATTTATTTTAAACTAGTAAAATTTTTTATAAGATTTTTATTTATATAGCTTTTAGGCTAATATATTAATACCCTTAAAATATTTATTATAAAAAATAAGCTTACTATAATTAAGGCTTTTACCTTTTTTAAAATATTAAATAAACTTAAGATATTTTTTAAAGTTACTAGCTAGTTTAAAAATTATATAAAAAATTATAGTAAAATTACTTTACCTTTTTTAAATATTAAAATAGTGTTTTTTATAATAGCCTAGTAAAGGGTTTTATATAAAAAGCTTAATTATTAATTATAGCTATAAAAAAATCCCTTATTAATTTTAATACCTTTTAATATTTTAAAAATACTTTTTAAGTATTAATATTCCTAGCTTATTTTTAGTAATATTAGTAACTATATATTAATCTTAACTTATTATTTTAGGGTTATAATATAATATTATATTATTTAAATAATAATTATAAGTATATAAATATATTAAAACCTTTATTATATATTTTAATATACTTTATACTTTTTTTAAGCTATTTTTTTAATTACTATTAAATATAATTACTAGCTTATTAAATTAAAAATCTCCTGCCTAGTATAGGTACTAAAAAAAGTTAAATATATTATTAAAGTTATAAATTTTTTAATAATAATTTATATAAACCATGGTTTAATAATTAATATTATATATTAAAAGTTAATAATAATAATTACTTTTAAAAAAATAAACTAATAGCTTATACATGCTTTTTAATATACTTAATAATTTTATTTATATATTTTCCACCGCCCGGGCAAGATAAATACTATTATTAATATATTATTTTATATAAAAAAACCGCCTTTGTAGCCTAACAAGTTTAATTTAAATTATTTATAAATAAATTAAAAGTATACTTATATAATATTTTACTTTAAAATTTTATATAAATTTAAATAATAAATTAAAAATATATATACTAATAATATTAAAGCTAGTTTTATTTTAAAAATATTATATAAGTTTAAGAATTTTTTTAGCCCTGTAGTGCTACCTTATAAAAAAAATAATTTATTATATATATTAAAGTAAAAAATAACTTTATATATTTAATTTTTTTACCCTAACTTACTTAATTAAAAATTTTTAATTAAATTTTTTAATAACTAAGAAGAGTACTAGCTCTACCTTTTTTATTTTATATTATTATAATTTTTTAAGCTAATTTATAATTATAATAGGTATTAAGGCTTATATAAATATTTAAAAAGTATGTATAATTTTACTACTTATAAAGGTAGAAGTTTTTTAAAAAATTATATTATATATTATTTAACATGCTTAAAAAATAAACCTTATTATTATTAGTTACTAGGGAACTTATAGCTAATTATATTATTTTTTATTTTATTTTATATTATTATAGTTAACTTTATTATACACCTTTTTTTAGTAAAAAATAATAATTAACTTTTTATTATATATAATAAGTATATAAAATATATTAGCTTACTACCCGGAATCTTTATTTAAAAATTTAATAAATAAAAATATAAACTAGTTTAATATTTTTAAGCTTATAACTAGTTTATTTTAAAAATTTTTATTTTTAATAAAAATTTTAAATTTATAAGTAAATTTTAAAAAAACATATTAAAGGCTATAAACACTTACTAGCTATATTTAATTACCTTTTATTTATAAATAAATAGCTAAATTAAATAAACTATTTAAACTATTAAAATTATATTATATTATATAATAATAGCATTTTTAAACTTAAGCTAGATTAATATACTTTTTTTAATTACTATTATTAATAATATAGTTTTTATAGCTACTTAGCACACGCCTTAAAAATTATTATTTAGTTTAAATTTTAGGTATTTTTAAAACCTTTTTAAGCGTATTTAGCCCCAGGATTTTAGTACTTATTTTAATATTAAAAAGGCCTTAAACTATATTATAATATTTATAAAATTTTATTATAATAAGTATTACTTACTAGTAAAACTTTAAAAAGGGGATTTAGTATACTTTTACTTATATAAAAAATATATTTTATTAATTACCTGCCTATAAAAATATTTTATAAAGTTCTTTTTTTAATTTACCGGCCCTTTTTAAGTTATTAAATATATAAAATAATTATTTTATTTAATAAACTTCCCCTTTTTTTTAAAAAAATTTATTTAGTTATATTTATTGCTTAGCTAAAATTAATAAATTTTAATTTTTTTAATAAAAAATATTATTATTTTCCCGTGGTGCTAAATAAATAGTTCCCTAATAAACTTAATTATTAAAAAATAAAAAAAATCTTAGTAAAGCGCGTTATACCCCAAGGCTATTATAAAACTTTTATAATATAATATTTTATAAAATAAAAAGGCTATAATACTAGTAATAATTAATAGGGGCTTTAAAAAAACCTTAATAATATTAAAAATCTTATATATAAATTTAAATTTAAATAATAATTAAAGAAAGTTAATATAAAAAATCTTAACTAATTTCTTGCCCCTTTTTTTATTACTTTATTAATTTTTTTTATTACCCCGCCCCCTAAGTTTTATTATTATTTTATTTTTAAGTATAGTTATAATTACTTATAATAAGGAATTTACCCTGCTTATAATATAATACCCTTTTATTAAATATTTAATTTTTTTAAACTTTCTTACTTTTTTACCCTTTTTATTTTTTTATTTTTTTAATTTTTTTTATATTTTTAAGTCTTTTTGTAACCTTTTTTATATTTAATACCCTTTTTATTAAACTTACCATGGCAAATTTTACTACTAAACTGTTTAATATAGGTTTATTTAATTTAAATAATATTTTTTTAAATAAAAAAAATAAAAACTTAAAAAATTATTTATAAACTTAAATAATAAATTAAGTTTTTTAAAAATAATAAAGCCCTTTTTATTATAAACTAAAAAAAAATTATAGATTATTTTAAGGCCTATATTAAAAAACTTAAAATAATAAATAATAATAATATTATTACTTAGTTTAAAGGCATGGCTAATAATTTTTTTTAGCTAAATTAAGCTAGTAAAAGTAACTATAAAAATATTTTAAGTAATAAATTAATTACTTAAATTAAAATACCTTAAAAAAAGCTAATTATTAAAATAAACTTTAAAAAGCGTGTATATAAAGTTAAATTATTAATCTAAATTAATAATAAATATTTTTAAGATAAACTTAATAATATTTTATAGTTTAAATAATTTTTTATATTTATGCACTTATAATACCGCGCTTTTATTACTAAAAAAATAAGAATATTAATTAATTTTATACTAGTTAGGCTAATTTTAAGTATATTAAATATTAATAAAATTATTAAGGTCCTAGTTAGTATTTTTAATAATTATACCTTGCCTATATATAAAGTAATAAAAATAAACCCATGTGCGGGTAAAAAATATGTTTTAAAGCTTATTATACCCTAGCTAAAAAAAGGTATTATTTAATATATTATAGCTAGTAATAACTAAATACTTATTTTTAAAAAAAATATTAAATAATATTTTAATTTTGCCTAGTTTAATAATAAAACCCGCTATAAAAAGTTTTAAAAACTAGCTAATAATACCTGCCTAAGGTATGGTAAAAAATACCTATCCCTACTTACTATTTTTAAACCTGTTAATTATAAATAAATCTAAGCTAAAAAGCTTTAAAAGTTTAAATTAATTATTAAATTTTATAAAAACCCCCTTACCTACTAGTTTAAAAAAATATTTATAAAAAAAGTTACTGCCCTAAGCTTTAAAAAACTAATTATTATTATAAATAAAATTATTTTTAATATAATACACGCCCCTACTATTATTAATATAGCTTTTATATAAAAAAAGTTTAAAAATTTAGTAAATAATATTAAAGCCTAAATAAAGGCTATTAAAGTAATTAAATTTTTTAATAAAAGGCATAATAAGCATAAAATAAAATTAATATATTTTTATATAGTATTTTTAAATAATTTAAATATTTTTAAGTGTTTTATATTAAAGCGCTTATGCGAATAGTTTATAAAATACCTAAAATAATAAATATAAAAAAATAATCCTAATTTTAATATTTTTTTTTCCTAATTCACAAATAACGCTATTAATAATATTTTTATTTATAAAAGTTTTATGGGTAACCTGGGCTTTATATTAAATAAAATTAAGTAAAAAAATTAAAAAAATAAAGTACTAAAAATAGCGCTATTTTTTTAATAAAGGGATTTATTATATTATTTTTTTTAGTATATATTTATAGTTTTTTTTTTACTTATATTAGCACTTAGTTATTAATATATATTTACATTACTTTTAAGATAGTTACTTAGGAGAATTAACTTACTATCTTGTCACATTGCCTCCCTCTGGGCTTGACAAAATTACTTTATTTTTAAAAAAACTATTATACCTAAACTTTTGCCGCAGGCCAAGGTTTTACTAAATTAATAATATTATTAATATTATTAATATTATTAATAGTTTTAATAAACTAGCAGCGGGATAAAAAAGAAAGTAAAAAAAAACTAGCGGGGGCAAGCCTTAATAATATAACTTACCTTTAATCAATAAACTAAATCTTAGCCTTTTTTACCTAGGTTAATTTTTTTAAAAAAAAAAAAAGTAATTAATAATAAATTATTAATTAAAAGGCCTTTAAAGTATTTAGTCCTAGTATTAGCGCTTTAAAACTTTTTTATATTATAATAAAAAATAATTATAATAAAAATTTTTTATTTATAGGGTTACAAGGCAGCAAAGTAAAATTAAATATAAAAGTTAAAACTTTTTAAAAAAGCTTAAAAAAAAGAAAAAAAGTAGGTATTAGTTTTAAAATAATATATTATTTTTTAGGGAATTTAGTTACAGGGGCTACCTTAAAAAAGTTATTAATATTATTAATTATATTATTAAAAGTTTTAAGCTTTATGTTTTTTTATTACTAGGCTTTAAAGTTTTTAAAATAAAGATTTATATTAGCTTATTTTTACTTTTACTAGGTAGTTAATAATCACGGGTAAAAGCTTTATTAAAATTAGCTTATTTTTTTAATACCTGTTTAGCCAGCGCCGTAGCCTATTTTTTATTTTTTAATTTTTTTTTATTTAGCCGCCTGGATTATAATATTAAAGCTATTATGCCTTTTTATAAATTTGTTAGCTATTAGTATTAAATATTATAAAAAAAAACTTATATAAATATTTTTTATTTTATTTAGTAAACTAAGGGTTGGCCTTAACTTAAAAAAATACTATGCTTATTAATAAGTAAAAATATAGTATATATAAGTACCTTAAAAAAAGGGCATGCCTTTTTATTTTAGGAGTATATATATATAGGTTATAAAAACCACCTTAAATAATATTTTATATTTAGTATAGCTTATTACTTACTTAAAAATAATACGTTATTATTATAAGAACGCGGCAAATTACTAGTAAAAATTTTTAATTATATAAACCTTATGTTTTTTAAAATATATAAAAGCCTAATTTAAATTTTTATAAATAGAAAAAAAGCTTTAAAAGGCTTTAATAATTTATAAGATTTTATTAATATAATAACATGTTAGCTTTTACTACTATTAACTAAGTTAAAAAAAAAAGTACTTATTTAAAAAAAAAGCTAAAAATTTATTACCTGTCATGTTTGCTTGGTTCTTGTGGTTCTTCCTCTTCCTGCTTAGTTAATTATGAGTTAGCATGTATTTAACTAAAGCTTTTAAAATAGTTACTAATGGTATTAACTTACTATCTTATTATATTTACCCCCCTTTAGGTTAATAAATAATAGCATGTTTTAATATAATACTAAAAGTTTCCTAGTTAACTTTATTTGATTACTAAAAAATTCTAGGAGTTAAAAACTAATAGCTATAATAAATATTAATAATTAATATTTTTTTTATAACTTTATAACCCTACTCTTTTTTTACGCCCCTTAATAATATTAATATTTACTAAGAAGTTTTCTTAAACTAATGATATCTTATTTTTTTTTTCTAAATTATAAAGCTAAAATATTAAATAGCTTGCTTTTACCGCACTTTAAAATCTAACTTTATTTATAAGCTTAATGCTAGAATTATACGCCTATTATAGTTTATAAAGCAAAAAAAAACCCTTTATTTACCTAGTTACACTAATTCCTGCTAAATTAAAATATAAATTAAAGCGTTTTATATTTAGCTATTAAAAAGTTTTTACACCTATGTAAATATTATAAAGTTATAAAAATTTTTAAGTATTTTTAGTTTATAGTCCCTTTAGTTAATATATTAAATAAGTTATTAGGCTATTTAAAATCGCGCTTAAGGTTATAATTAATATTTTTTATATTTTTTATATTATTTACTTTGTAGGCTATAAAATTTACTACCCAGGATTTTATCAATATAATACTACTTATTTTTTTATAAAAAAAAATCTAGAGCTATTTACTTTTTTTAAGCCATATATTAAAATATATTTTTATATTATTACCTAGCCCTAATACCGTATGGCAAGCGCCTTATTAAATAAAAGTAAGATTATTTTTAACTAATTATTTTTAATATATTTAATATGTTATTTTTACTAGCTAAGGCTATATTAAAAATATTATAATAATTTATAAAACAAGTTGCAAAAGCTATTCCTTATATGGTTAAAGCTTTTAATACTATAGTATAATTGAAGTTCCTATGTTAAAGCTTTTTTTAATAAATATAAAAATACTAGGCTCTTTTCCTATAAGCCTAGAAATATTATTAGTTTTTAATAATTTAGCTAAGCAAAAAAATATATTTATAACTAAGAATAATAAAATAAAAAAATCTTACACTAAAAAGGATTTAGTAACCCTAATAAAAAATAACTTATATTATATTTTATACTATACAAAAATATAAGCCACCTTATTTTTTTTAAAAAAACTAACATATTTAAAAAAAACTAGTATTTAATAAATTTTTTTATTATAATAAGGGCCCAGGACAAGGCCGTAATAATTTAAAAAAAAATAAAAAAAACTAGATTTTAAAAACTAGCTATTAATAGCTAATATAATAACTTAAATTTTACTTAACTAATAATAAATAAATAATTATATAAAAGTGGTAAAAAATATTACAGGAAACTTCTAAGAGCTTATAAATTAAAAAAATATATAATAGCTAATATTACTATTAATACTAGTGCTAATACTAAAGTAAATAAAAATATAAATTACCTAGTTAATAATAATATATAATAAAATAATTATAAAAAGCGTCCTAAAGCTAGGAGAAGACTAAATAAAAATTACAATAATTAAAATAATATAGCTAGTGTAGCTATAGCTAATAAAAATTTAGATAATAACCTAGGTAATAATAATAATAATAATAATAATAATCCGGGCGGGTTTAAACCTTAAAATAAATATCAATACTAAAAAAATATTTAATAAAAAAACAAGTAAAATTGCCTAGCTAATAGTAATAGTTTTTAGTAAATTAATAAAATAGGTTATTTAAACCCTAATATACCTAAAAACGTTTTAATAAAATACTTTAGTAAAAAGATTTATTATAAAAATATTAATATCTTTATAAATTATTTTAAAAATATTATTAATTATAAAAAAATAATAATTAAAGTAAATATCCAGGTTATACTTTATAAATTTACCTTAAATTAATTTATTTTAAAACTTATATTTTTTTAAAAAAAAAATACTTTAAAAAAACTAAATCTTAAAAATAGCTAGTTTACCTAAATTATAAAAAAATTTTATTCGCGTATTTTTAAAGCAAGGTTTAAAGTTAACTTTTTTTTATTATAAATTTAGTAACTTGCACGCAGGAATAACCCTTAAAAAGTTTATTTAAAAAGTAATACACGCGTGTAAAGCTATAAAAATAAATAATATATATTTATAAATAATAATTACATGGTGTGCCTTTAAACCCTTATTATAAAAAAATTTTTAAGCTAAATAAAAATATAACTTTAGGCTAGTTTATTAACTTAATTAAATTAAAATTTATTACCTAGCAAAATTTTTAACATCCTAATATATTAAAAACTAAAATTAGGAATGTTTTATTAATAAAGTATAACTTATTTCCTGCTAAAATAATTAAAATAAATATTACTTAAATAAYTAAAATATTTTTTAATAATTTTAGGTAACTTATTTATATTTTAGTRCTTATTTATTTATAAAAATAAAATAACCCCTAGCTTGTTAAACCCAACAGGAATAAATAATAAAATAGTAAGTTAATTTTATTAATAAGCTATTTTAAAGGCTTTAGATATARATATAGCTAACTTAGTAATAACTAAGTTAAAAAAACTAAGTAAGTAAAAAACCAAGTAAATATAATAAATCCCCCCTTTAAAAAAATAGTATTATTTTTAGTACTTTATTTTTTTAAGGTTATTTTTTTAGTTAACTTTATTTAATGCAAAGCCTAGGTTACCTATAAAACTTTTATAAATAAAAAAATTACTAGTAGTGTTATTTATAAATTATAAAAGTAAAATATTAAAATTAAAATTATTTTTTTATATTTATTACTTTAAATATTTTATAAACTATTTATATAAGCGCTTTAATATAAAATACTTAAAAATATTAAAATTATTTAAAAAAATTATATAAAAGTGCTTTATTTTATACTTGTTATATTTTTTATTAAAAAACTTAATTACTTTAATAACCTTTATTTAAGCTTTAATATTATTTACTAGGTTCTTAAACTTTTTTTATATAAATACCATGTTAATAATAATAAGGGCCCTTATTATATTAAAAATAATTTTATTTATAATAGTAATTAGTTTATTAAAGCCTAGGGTAGTAACTTTTTTTATAAATATATTTTTAGGTTAATAAGTAAGTAAGTTTTTATAAAATTTAATAATTAGCTTAAATTTTTAGAGCTTTTTAGCTTATATTTACTTATAATTAACTAGCTTAAACGTAATAAAAAGGGATAGGTATTTTTTACTATATTTAAGCAGGTATTATTTACTAGTTTTTAAAACTTTTTATAACAAGCCTTATTATTAAATTATACAAAGCTAGGATACTATTTAATATTTTTTTAAAAATAATTATTTAAATATTACTAGTTATAATATATTAAATAGGATTTTTTTAACTAGGGTATAATTAACTTTAAAATATATTTTTTGCCCGCGCGTGGATTAATTTTAGTTAATTTATTTATAAGGGGTGTATAATTATTAAGAATATTAATTAAAACCTTTATAATTTTATTAATATTTAATATACTTAAAATTAGCCTAACAAGTGCGGGATTAATTAATATTTTAATTTTTTTTTAATAATAAATACACGGTATTATAGGTATATAAATATAAAAAATTATTTAAATTATAAAATATTATTAAGCCTATTTTAAAAATATTTATTATTAATTTAAATCAAAGTCTTGGCTTAGTATACATGTTTTTTAAAGTTTATTTTTATAATTAGCTTTTTTTAAGAAATTTTAATTTATATAAAGGGTTTATTACCTAAAATATCTTTATAGCTACTTTTACTAGCCTAGTTTAGCTAAAATAAATTATTAGCTATATTTTTAAACTAAGTAACTATATTATTATTATTTATTATTTTAAGTTTTTTAATATAAGCCTTAAAATAATTTATAATCTTTTTTTAGTTTATGGTAAAAAGGGCCTTATTATTTTTAAAAAACTTAATTTATTACTTAAATTTATAAATTATTTTTTAAGCCTTTATTTTTTTTTATTTAAAGGGGTATTATTTAAGTTAAACAGGCTAGTTATAAAATTAGCTATAATAAAAATAAAAATTTATTAAAAAATAAGAAATAAAAAAAAGAGTAATAAAGTTTAAAAAGTTAAATATTAAAAAAATTAAATAATAAATAAAGCAAGGAATTAAATAGTAAAAAAAAGTTTTTAAAAAAAAAATAAAAAAAAGAGTAAGAGATAAAAAGTAAAAAAATTTAAAAAAAGTAAAAAAGTTTAAAAAATTAATTAAAAAAAGGTATTATATTATATTATAAGGAGGGTAAAAAATATTAAATACTTATTAAAATAAATATAAAATATAAAGTGCCCCTTAAAAATAAAAAATAAAAAAAATTAAAAATTAAAAATTAGCTATATGTAACCGCTCCGCGGCCACATTCTGCCATTATTCACCGCGTACGCAGAGCGTACTTAGTTAGCCATAAATAGCCTAAATGTGGCAGCTACTAAGCTCACTATAAGGATGAAAAGAGTCTTGATTTCTAACCTATGCCGCCAAGCGGCCAAAGTATATAACAGGGCGGTAATACAAGGCAAAACCTGTATACCCGGGATATAGCCCGTAGCGCGGCTATATATCCCCCCCTTTAAAAAAAGCTTAGCTATGTACAGGAGTAAGCTAAAAAACAAGAAAATTATAAAATAATTAAAGCAAAGCTTAATAATTATAAATATAAAAATTATAAGTATTTTAGCAGGAGTAAAGCGCGTAAAATAAAATAGTAAAAATTTTAAAGCTAAGCTTAATAATAAGCATAAAATAAATAAAGTACTATAAAATAGTATTTTAGCTAAAGTAAAGCGCGTAAAATAATGCCTGTTATAAATAAATAATATTTTAAAGCTAAGCTTAATAATATATAGCAACCTAGCTAAAATAAAGTATATAAAATAATATTTATTAAATAGTATATAGTAAATAAAATATAAAAGGGGGTATAAAAAAGCATAAAATAAAAAAGGGTATTAAAAGTGTAAGTATAACACAGGCAAGGTAAAGTATAATATATATATTATTAGCTAAAAACTATTTTATTATTAAAATCCGCATATTTAAGCTATATAGTAAAAGCTTTAAATATAAGCTAAATATTTTTATTATAATACTTAGGCTAAAAAGCCAAGCCTTTTAGTTTATTATATTTTAAGATATAAAAAGCTTTATATAGCTTTAGTAATTAAGTCACGTTATTTATAAATATAAACCTAAATTTAAACTATAACTAAAAGCGTACTTTGCGGATAATTACCTTAAAAGGCTATTTTTAAATATACCCATAGTTTATATTTTTTTTAATAAGGCCTTTACATAACTAGGGTAATAAGTACTTTAATAATAACACCTTTTAGTTTAAGGTTTTAGTTTTATTTACTAACTTTTAAGGCGTAGATAGGCTAAAAGCATTATAAATTTTTAATAAATAAATTATTTATTTTTTAGCTTTAAACTTGCTAGCCAGGCCAAAACTTTAATAATATTTTATTATAAAAAATACTAAATTAATATCTAGGATTATTATTTAATTGCTTAAATAGTTTAAAATTATTAAACTAAATAATTACTTTAAGTATATATTATTATATTACTATTATAATTATATAAGCCTAAGCCCCGGGATAAAAAGCCCTAAAATAAAATTTAAATTTAGCAGGTTTAATAGGTTTATAGCTAGTGGGTTAATAAAAAAAAATTATTTAAATTTTTTAATATAATATAGCCCTAATTTTAAATTAGGCTTTAGGTAGTATTTTAAAAGTATTTTAAATTTTATAAAGTTTTTAGTACTTTATTTTAATTTATTATTAAACCTATTACATGGTTTAAGCCCTGCAAGTTCTAGTGTTTTATTATATATTATACCCTTTTTTTATTTTAATAAATAATAAATTTAAGCTTTATAATAGCTTTACGGTAATTTAAAATATAGGTATTAATTTTATTTTTTATTTAACTAAACCTGCACTTTAAAGTGTTGTGTTTATATTTTAAGTTTTTATATTTATTATATAGTATATTAATATATTATTTATTAAATTATGCTTATTTAATTAAAGTAATAACAGCCTGTTTTTTATCCTAGCTTTTATTTAACTTAATTATATATAAAATATTAATATATTTTTTTATAATAAGTATTAAGAAAATTTTTTATAAAGCAAGATTTTAAACTACCTACTTTTATAGCGCTATTACTAGCTTAACTTTTTTTATATAATAGCGCTTTTTTTATTATATAATAGCCTTAATTATTTTTTTTAGCAAGCTCCGCGGCTTCCAGGTTTACTTTTATAAGGTTAAGGGCTATTTTTTTTAAATTTTTATTTAAATATTTAAGGTAATAGTTATTACTTATTATTTTTAAACTAGCTTTATTTAGTAGCTAATATTTCTTATTACCTAATACTTTTAAAATAATAAATATTATTATAAAAGTATTTATAATATAATTAGGTTAGTTTTTATTTTTTAGGCTAAATAATACTATTATACCCTAAAATATTAATAAATATTTAACTTTTTATATAATAGGCGCGCGGGGGGCATATTATAAAAATAGCATAAAATTTAGCTTTATATAACTAAGTTTATTTATATTTAACTTTTCTAGTATTACATAGTAAATAGTAGGTAGTATGTAAATTATAAAAATTTTTATTATTTTTTTATAATTAGTTATTTTAGGCTTTTTTTTTAGGACGTGTTACTTAGCGCCTTTTTATATATTTAACTTTTAAATTTATATTTGCTAGGGGCAGCTTAACTAAAAATAGCAAGCTATTTTTTTAGTATATTAAAAACACCTTATTATTAATATAACTTAAATTAATAAATATAAAAGCGCGCTGTGCGTTATTATTAGGAAATATATTTAGTAAAAAAATAAAAATGCTTTTAGGGTGTAAAAAAAGAAAAAAGAGTTAAAAAAAAAGTAAAGGTATAAAAAATAAAAAAAGTTATAATAAGTAAAAATTTTAAAATAGTAAATTATAAGAAAAATAATAATATATATTACCCCATGTATTTTAAGGCAAATCCCCTGGTAAATAATAATTTTTTTAACAAAAAATAATATAAAATATTTAACTATTTTAAATACGGCAGGGGTAGCTATAAAAAATTAAAAAAATAAAAAAATAAAATTAGGTTAGGCAAGTAGTATAGCGTAAAACACATAAAAAAAAATATAAAAATAGGTATTATAATAAAAATATTATTTCTTGCTCCCTATTTTTTTATAATATTTATTATATAATACTTTTTAAACTCCTTCACTAGCTTTAAAGCGTTTAATAATTATAATTTATAATATTATTTATTATATTTATTAAACTAGCCTATATACTTTACTAAATATTTTATTTTTTTTTATTTTACCTTTTTTTTTAGTAATAACTATTTTTAGCTTATACTTATATTACTTTTTATTTTTTACAGCCTTGCAAGGCCAGCCATGGTATTTTTTATTTTTTTTTAAACTTTTAGCCTTTACTAAATATAATATATTATAGTTTATTAGCTTATTTAATAGCTATATTTATTAAAATAGGTTATTACTAGCCGGGGCCCTTTTTAAGTATACTATTAATATTACTAAGTATAGTAATTATTTTAATAAAAAATTTAGTTTATAAGCCAGTACTTTAATTTATTTTAAAACCTTAAAAAAACTATTATATTAATTTAAAAGTTTTTTATTTAAGGTATTTTTTATATAATACCCCTTATATAGCTATAAGTATATAAAATTACCTATTATAAAAAAAATAAATATATAATTTTTATTATATTATGCTTTTATTAATACTTATATTAACTTTATTAAGTTTATTATTATTTCCCGTGTTATAAATAACTACTTAAAATTATTTAATTATAGCTTAATATTTATTAAATAATAAAAATATAAACTATATATAAGGTATTAAGGTGCCTTATTTATTATTAAATACCTAGTATTATTATAAACTACTTAAAGGTAAGGTAATATATTTAATTATTTAAAACTTAACTTAAGGCCTGTAATAGCGTAACACAGGTATATTTTAATTATTTAATTTATAATTTTTATAATATTATTTTTTTATAAATATTAGGCTATATTATATAGCCCTTTAATACCTAGTTATATAAAAATTTATACCCACATGTTAAAAAGAAATTTTATATTTTAGTTTAAAATAATATATAATAGTATACCTTAATTACCTAGCTATAAATATTTTAATAATATATTTATTTATTATTTAGTAAACTAGTTATTTTAGCTAGGAATAGCTATTATATAGTATAAAAAATAGTTTATTATTAATATTATAGTATTAAATTACCCGTTATTTAGTAAAATTAATATTAAATTAATTAAGATAGTTTTAAATAATCTTAATATTATTAAAATAGGCTATAAAGCTTTATATAGCTTGTGCCTTTTAATTTTTTTTACTAGGTAATTTAAGTAATATTTTATATATTATTTAATTTAATAGCTTGTATAGTTTATTATAATACTACTTAATAATTTTAATATTTTATTTACGCCTAAATATTTATTTAAATTATATATAACTTATAAAACCTTGCTATATAAAAAATTAGGAATTACTAGCTTTTTTTTAGCCTTATATATAAAATATTATTTAATATTTTAAATAAAAGTTTTATAGGGTATTTTAAGCTTTTATTTATTTTTAAAACTTTTACTACTTTAAATTATTAAAGGTTTTTTATATAACTATTTTTAGCCCTTTTTTTAAAATTTTTTAATAGTTTTACTTGTAACACGTGCCAGGCAAAAATCTTTTTTAAAAAGTTTTTTACCTTATTTTTAGTATATAATAGTAAGTAAAATAAAGTGTTTAATATAATATATATTTTACTAGGTTTATAATATACCTTTAAACCTATAATTTATTTAAAATATTAGGTAGCTTTAATTAATTTTAAGTTTAATTAATTACTACTAGTTATACTTAATAAAATACTTTTTAAAATATTTATTACTAATACATGGTTTGTGTAAATTACCGCTTTTTTACTAAAATTTATAATATATTAAACTTTATAAAGTACCTATATAATACTAGTTACCTTTAATTTTATTAAGTAATAATACTTTTTAGCACTTAAAAGTAACTAGCTTAAAAATAAAATTAATTATATAGTTTTAAGTATTAATAAATATATTATATTTTAGGCAGGCAAGGTTTTATTTAAATTATTATATTTTATATAAAATAGTATTACTTTAAATTTTTATTATTTAAAGGTATTTATATTTAAAAATATAACCCTGTTTGGATTATAGTACGCTAGTATAATATAGTTTTTAAAATATAATTATAAAACTTTAAATATTTTTATTTTTTTAGTATTTAATTTATTAATTATAATTTTTTAAATAAAATTAGTCCGGGCCATGCCCTTTTATAGTTTTTTTTTTATTAATAATATTTTATAATTTTATAATAGCTGCACTTTTACCATATAGTTTAAAATATATTAAAAAAACTAGCTAGTAAGTTTAATATATATATTAAAATTTATAAATATTTTAAAAAACTTTAATTTTAATATAGCTTTTAACTTATCCTTTATTATAATTAGGCTAAGTAATAAAACTTTTTAACCTAGTAATTATATAATTAAAAAGCCTAAAAAAGTTTTTTTTAAATTTAATATTATATATAGCTCCGCGCAACGCGTAAAAAACTTATATAAATATATAAAATATAGCTTAAGGTTTTTTAAAAATATTATAAAATTATTTATATACACTCTTAAAAAAGCGCGTAAAATATAAAATAAATTATTAATATTTTATTATACATGCGCTATAAAGTTTAAAAACCTTATTATATATACTTTAAAAATTTTCTACCCCCGGTGGCTAACCACGCTAGTATATTAATAATTATTTAAATATATAAGTTATTAATAAAATATAAACTTTTTATTAACTATATTAATATAACCGTAACCTGCTATAGTAATAATAATATTAATTTATATTAAAATTAAATAAATATTTAAAATTACTTTTTTATTTATTTTCCTAAAATTAATTATAATTTATTATTTAATATTATTTTTTAGTAGGGCATGCAGGCCTAGTATATTTATAACTAACTTTATTTTTTAATTTTAGTTTAAATTTACTTTATTAATTACTTTTTTAGTTATAAAAACTAAATAACTTAATAAAGTATATATATTTACTTAAGTTAATTAACCTTGTACATGTAGCTTATTAAAAACTTTATTTACCTTTTTTTTATTTAATTTTAATAGGAAATATTTTTTTAAAAAATATTTTATATTATTTTCCTAGCTAGGTTTTAAGTAAATTTTTATTTAATAACTTTTTAGTATATTAATTATATTTATATTTATATATATTAAAGGGTAAGTTATTATAACTACTTTAAGCTAGCATATTACTTATTTATTTTTATAAATAGTAATACTATTTTTTAACTTTATTATATTTTTACCTTTTAATTTAAAAGCTAATAGCTTTTAGTTTAATAAGTAAACTATAGCTAAATTTATTATTTTTATTTACTTTTTATTATTTTTAATATTAGTTATAAACATGTAATACGCCTTAAAATTTTTTATTTTATATAAATTTTTTAAATATATATAATAAAAAATAATAACTAGTTATATATTTTAGTTTATTACTTATACTTTATTATATATATTTTAAAAGGCTTAAGTAAACAAGCATAATTTACTTTATTAAACTAGTTTAAAAATAATATTTTTATTTTTTAATAAATTAATATACTTGCGCATGCTAATTACCTAGTATAAGTTAAATAATATTATAATTTTTTTATTTATAAAAATTATTTTTAAGGTTTTTATTTTATTTAGTTTTAATATTATTATTAATTATAATATTATATTAAAACAAGCTATAATCCTAGCCTTATATTTATTAAAGTTTAATAAAAAATTATACCTTTTAAGTATATTTAAACCTAAAAGTATATTTATTATTAGGCTATTTATTAAATAAGCCTTTATATTAATTTTTATATAAACCTTTTTATTCCCGCATGTAATTAAAAACCTAACTACTAGTATTATAAATTTTATACTTAAAAATTTATTTTTTATACCCTTAATAAAAATTAAAGCGCACTTTTAAATTTTTATTTTTAATATATATTTTTTAAAAAATTTTTTATTTATAATAATTAATATATAGCTGGAGTCCAGGCAAACTATTATAATTTAATTTTTAATATATATTTATATAATAAAGTATTTTTATAAATAAAAATACATGCTAAAATTTATTTTTATTACTAAAAATATTATAAAGTAAACTACTAGTAGGGCTATTATATTAATTTTAGGAATATTAGCTTTAAAAGCACTTTTAGTTATATACTTAGGTAAGTATTTATATAATATATTTTTTAAAGTTAACCCTATAAAATAATGCTAATAGTTAACTATATTAATTAAATACTTTTTTTTATTTATATAGTGCGGACTAAAATCCTATTTAATATAATATACTTAGCTATTTTAATTATAACTTAGGAATTTACCTTTTATATAAGCCTAATTTTAATTATAATTATAAGTATACTAATTTAAAAAATTTTTTGCTACCTTTACCTTTTTATAATATACTTTTTAGTATTATTATTCCCTACCCTATTAAGATTGCCTATATTTTTACTAATTTTATAATTTTTATTACTACCTATTCACAGGCGGCTATAGCTTAATATATATATATTATTTTTATTTTTTTATTAAAATAATAATAAACCTTTTTATATATTATTATAGCCTTGCATGTTTTATAGGTTTTATTATTAATTAAAGTACTATATAAAAGTATTTAAAAACAAGAAAAATTAGGCTATTTAAGGTATTTAAAAATAATTATATTATAAGTAATATAATAAATACCCTTAGGGTTAGCTATACTAATACTTAGTAAAATATTATTTAAATTATTTAAAAGGGCTATAAATTAAATTAAAACTTTAAGGTAATAAAGTTATTTTAAACTATACTAAAGCTTTAAAAAAAGCACTAGTAATTAAGTGTTTTAAAAATTAGTTAAATTAATTAATTTACTTTTTTTTTAGGATTTTTATAAATTACTTTATAATAAACCTTTTTTATAGCTTATTTATTATTATATATAATAAAATATTYAGGCCTTTTTAAGCATGTAAAACTATTAAAAAATTTATAATATTTTTTTATATTATTTTAAAAGTAATAATATTATATTAATATACTATATTACTAATATATAATTATAAATATTATTTAAAATATAATATATTATATTAAGCCTCTCGCGAGCTTAGCTAAATAATATTTAAAACCTAGTTTTTAATATTATATATTAATTTAATATATTTTTTAAATAAATTAGCCTGTAATATATAATATTAGTTAATTTATTATTATATTAAGCTAAAGCTTTTTTTTTAAAATATATTTTAATATTACATGCTAGCTATTATATAAACCTTATTTTTATTATTATTTAAAAATATTTTATAAATAGGTGTATTAATTAATAATATATAAATTTATTTTTATTTACCATGTTTTTAAAGCTATATTTAGCTAATATATTTAAAAAAAATTTATATTAATAGCCCTTTATTTAAGATTTTAGGATTACTAGTTTTTATTTTTTAAGTAATATTTTTTATTTTTATATTTATTAGGATTTTTATTACGCCTGTTATTATTATTATATTAATTATTATTATTTAGTAACAAGTTACTATTATTATTTAAATTACTTTTTAATTTTTTTTAATATTTTTTTTAGGCGTGTTACTCCTGCGCCTTTTACTTTTTTTATTATAAATAATTTAGTCTAGCTTACTTATTATAATAAGCTTTTTTATTTTTTAGTTTTTACTTGTGTTATTACTTAATTTTTTATTTAATAAAATAAGGTAAAATACCTTTTAAGATATATATAATAATATTATTAATTATTTTTTATAATATAAAAGTTTATATATTTATAAATATTAATATACTATTTATATTATTTATAGGTTATTATAAGGCTTATTAATTAATAACTACCTTTTTTAGGTTTTTTTTATTTTTAATATTTATTTTTACTTTTTTTTTTTACCACGTAATTCTTAAAGTATTTTAAAAATAGTTTTACTTTTATATATTTTACTTTAGTAGCTAGCTTAATAAATAGTATTATTATTATAAATATTTATAAAAGTATTAGGTTATCTTAACTTTTATACTTATAGCTTAAAAATCTAGTATAATATTAGGGTTTTAAAAGTAAAAATATAAAAATAAAGGTGGTATAAATTTTAATTAAAATCTTATTTATAAACTAACGGGCTAGGAATACACTAGCATAATATTTTATAATATTTTTAATTAATAAGCTAATAAACCTAACCTAGTAATATTTTTTATAATATTAATTATAATATTAATAGTTTCCTTTATAATAATATTTTTTATATTTTTATTTTTAAATAAGTATTATAATCTTTTCCGCACGGGTAATAGTATAATAAAAAAAAAATTTATAATATTTATTAAAAAACTTATAATATTTAATAATAAATATTACTAGTGCCCAAGCTTGCTATAATACTAGGAATAATAATAATATTATTAATAATAATTTTAAGAGTATTAAAAAATTTGGTAAAAATAAAAAAGGGGCTACTAAAAAATCTAGTAAAAATAATAAAAAATTTTTAAGGTTTTTAAATAATATTAAAGCTATAATAATTTTAAGCGTTTTTTTAACTACTAGTAAATTTATTTATTTTTTAATATTAACTATAAAAAATACTAGTTTTTTTATAATATTTATAAAACAAGGGTCCTTTAATATATTATTTAATTTTTTTATAAAGTTTTTTAATACTATATTAAATATACAAGCGTTTTTTATTACCTAGTTTAAAGAATAAAAAAATAATATAGCTTATTATTTTTATATATTATATTTTATAGTTTTTTTAATAAAGCTATAAATTTTACTAAAAATTTAATTTTTTTTTAATTAATATTATAATATTTTTTATTCTCCCGTGCCTTATTTTAATAAATTATTATAATTAAGTAACTAGTTTAACTAAATTTACCTTATATATAATATTATTTTTATTAAATAATTTAAGTGTTATAAAAAAATAAAATTATTATAAAATTTTAAACTTTATACTTTACTTTATTTTACTTTATTATTTTAATTATTATAATATAGTCACGTGGTCGCGCGTTAGCCTTAGTAAGTATATTATAATAAATATTATAATATAAATATATAATATTATATTACTTTTAATAAGCGTGTTATAGCTTGCTTTATAAAAAAAGTTTTATTAATTTATAATATAAATAAAAAAAGCTATAAATTATTATTAAAAATTTAATAAATTAATAAAAGTAAAGGTATAGCAAAGTAATAAAAGTAAATATAATATTTATAAAACTAGTACTTTAGTATAAGTAGTTTAATTATTAAAAATATAAAGTTAATAAAATAATATAAAGTTAAAAAGCTAGTAGTAGTAAATACTTTTTAATAAAAATAATAATAATAAATACTTTTTATTAAAAATAACTACTTAATAATAGTAAATAGTATTAATTACTAAAAATATTTTTTAATAGCTAGTTAAAGTGGTTTCCCAACTTTATTAAAAAAAAAATTAAGACCTTATTATATCACGACATGCTACCATTTATAATAGCTACTAAGCTTACTATAAAAATAAAAAAAGTCTTAATTTCTAACCTATGCTGCCAAGCGGCCAAAGTATATAACAAGGCGGTAATACAGGGCAGAACCCGTATACCCGGGATGTGGCCCGTAGCGCGGCCACACTAAATAAAATAAATTAATTACTTTTTAACTTAATATACTGCGTGTACGCTATAATAATAGCATGTTTTAAAATAGGTAATAACTCTTTTTAAATATTGCTATTTATTATTCAGGAACTTTAATAAATATATTTATTAATTATTAAAAACTTTTTATAGTTGCTTTTTAAATTTCCTGCATTTTTATTTACTTTTATATTTATTTTTTAAATATTTTATAATTTATGCTAAAACATGGAGCTACACTACTTTTAATTTTTACTAAATATTTTATATATCTTACTTTTACCCCTAATTTTTTTTTTACTAGCTAAGTTTTTTTTTTACTTTACCTTTAACCGGGAAGTGGTAATATTATTTAATTAATTTATAATTAAATTTAAAAGTAACTAAAGCACGCTAATATTTTAGGTACTTTTGTCGGACCCAAGGGGCAATATGACAAGATAGTAAAAAGTTGATTTTCCTAAGTAACTATCTCGAAAGCAATGTAGATACATGCATGACTAAGGGCTAATATAAGCAGGTAGGAAAACTGTAAATATAAAAAAAATAAAAAAAATATAATAAATCCCCCTGTTAAAAAAAAATAGCATTATTTTTAGTGCTTTAGCTATATTAATAAAAGTAATACATGTTAGGTTTTTTAATTTTTATACTTAATTTTGTCCATTGCAAAGCCCAGGTTATTTATGTAACTTTTATAAATAAAAATATTATTAGTGGTATTATTTATAAAGTGCGGTAGAGAAATAGCAGTGTAATAAAAGTTAGGATTTTTTTATTATAATTATAGGGTATTTATATTAATAATTATTTTTAAGTACTACATAAATTATTCGCATGAACGCTTTAATATAAAATACTTTAAAATATTAAAATTATTTAAAAATACTACCTAAAAGTAGGCCTTTATACTATACTTGCTATATTTTTTATTAAAAAACTTAATTATTTTAGCGGCCTTTATTTAGGCTTTAATATTATTTACCATGTTTTTAAATTTTTTTTAAATAACTATATTTATAATGGGTAGTGCCCTTATTATATTAAAAATAATTTTATTTATAGTAATAATAAGTTTATTAAAGCCTAAAATAATAATATTTATTATAAACATGCCTTTAGGCTAGCGGGTAAGTAGGTTTTTATAAAGTTTAATAATTAACTTAAATTTTTAAAGTTTTTTAGCTTATATTTACTTTTAATTAATTAGTTTAAAAATAGCAAGAAAGAACAAGTATTTTTTACTATATTTTAAACAAGTATTATTAGCTAGCTTTTAAAACTTTTTATAACAGGTTTTATTATTAAACTATATAAAGTTAAAATATCACTTAATATTTTTTTTTAAAATAAGTATTTAATTATTATTAATTATAATATATTAAATAATATTTTTTTTTTAACTAGGGTATAATAAGCTTTAAAACGCAACTTTTACTAGCTTAAGAATTAGTTTTAGTAAATTTATATATAAATAAAGTATAATTACTAAAAATACCTACTAGAACCTTTATAATCTTATTAATATTTAAAGTATTAAAAATAGGCCTAACTAAAGCTAAATTAATTAATATTTTAATATTT
The DNA here is from genome assembly GCF_003369625.1 of Aspergillus mulundensis. Classification (NCBI taxonomy): domain Eukaryota; kingdom Fungi; phylum Ascomycota; class Eurotiomycetes; order Eurotiales; family Aspergillaceae; genus Aspergillus; species Aspergillus mulundensis. The sequence continues at coordinate 133,479 of NW_020797901.1, read as the reverse complement.
TTATTAATAAATACATGGTAGCGTAAGTAAATAAATATAAAAAATTATTTAAATTATAAAATATTATTTAAATAATTATAAAAGTAATTATTATTAATTTAAATTAATATTTTAGGTTAGTATACTTATTTTTTTAAATTAGTTTTAATAATAGGTTCTTCCTGGGGAATCTTAATTTATATAAATAGTTTATTATTAAAAATATTTTTATAACTATTTTTACCAGCCTAATTTAGCTATAATAAATTATTAGCCATGCCCTTAAACTAAGTAATAATATTATTATTATTTATTATTTTAAGCTACTTAACATGGGCCTTAAGATAATTTATAATTATTTTTTAATTTATAATAAAAAGTGCTTTATTATTTTTAAAAAACTTAATTTACTACTTAAGCTTATAAATTATTTTTTAAGTTTTTGTTTTTTTTTTTAAAAAGGTATTATTTAAGTTAAATAAACTAGTAGTAAAGCTTTTATTAGCTATAATAAAGTTAATCGCGGAGATTAGGCCAGGATAAATATAAAAAAAATAAAAAAAGTTTTTAAAAAAAAATATATAGTTTAAAGTAGGGTAAAAAAAGATAAATTTAAAAAAAATAAAGTTAAAAAGAAGTAAAAAAAAAAAGGWAAATAAAAAAAACTTTAAGAAAGAAGTAAAGAGCTCCCGGAGAAAGGTAAAGTAAAAGTTTTAAAAAAAAAAAAGTTTTAAAGGGGAAAAAGGTAAGGGGAGAAGTTTTACAAGAGTTTATATTATTAATTACAGGGTAGGAAACGTTAGGACCCTAATAAAATAAATATAAAATATAAAAAATACCCCTAAAAATAAGAAATAAAGGGAAGATAAAAAATAAAAAAATAGTATGTAAAAAAAATAAAAAAATCTAGAAATTTTTAGCACCGGGATTATTCTAAATATTATTAATAATATTATTTTAAATATTATTTTAAGCCTTAAAATTATTAATAAGATTTTTAGCACTAGCTAAATTTTAAAATAACTTTTATTAGTTATTTTTAGGGCTGTAGCCCTTTTATTTTACTAAATATTAAAGTACTAGGGTGCTATATTTATTATATTAAACTATATATTTTATAAGTATTTTATTAACTTTTTATTAATTAATATTATTAGGGAACTAATTATTTTTAATAGCAGGAGGCTTATAATAATATTTATTATAAAAATTAGGATTTACTAGTGCTGGTTTAAGTTAAGTAATTAATATAATAAAATAAATTTTTTAAATAAATAAAAAATTTATTAAATAAAATAGTTAATTAATTTACTTTAAAACTTTAAAAGAACCGGTATATTATTATAAAAATTTAGTTAAGTATTTTTAAAGGCATGTAACTAAAATACTATATTTTTTATATAATTATAAGTAAGCAAGATTATTTTTTTAAAGTTATATTAAATTATGCTTTTTATTATAAGCTAACTTTATAATTATTAAGGTGTAGTTTAAGGCTTTTTTTATATTAATTTAAGTAGTAAAATCCTGTGTTTATATACGCTTTAAAAGGTTTTATAATTTTTAAAATTTTAAGCTAAAAAGTAGCTTTTATAGTGTTTTATTTATTATATTACTTACTAAATTATTAATAGCTATAATAATTATAAGAAGTATTTTAAGCTATATAAAGTTTAAATACTATATTATACTATGTTATAGCATAACCTTAATTATTTAAATATTTTTTTTAATTTAATTATTAATTTAAGGGTAAAAAGCGGTAAAATATAGCTAATATATAATTATAGCTTTTAGCATACCTTTTTAAAAAGTACTAAAAAAACAGGCGTTTTTATTAAAAATAAAAATCTTTAATATTAACTAGTTATAACTTTAAAAATAATTAATTAATTTTATACTTTATTTATAGGCTTGCTAGGTAAAAGTTCCTAGTATTAAGCTAATTTTTTTAAAGTATTTATTATATATAATAAAAATTTAATTAAAGCCTTTTAGTATTAGTAGTAAATAAATAATAAAGTTAATAGTTATAGTATAAAATAAAATAAATAAAAAAGTAATTAGTTATAAGTTCCTGTATAAATAATAATATTAAACCTTATTTTTTAAATAAGTAAAATAATATGCTATATACTTATGTAATAAAAAATAACTTTTATATATAATAAAACCATGCATGTTTTTAAAATATTTATTTAGTTTTTAATATTTATTATTATTATAAATTAGGTAAAAAAAATTCTTAAGTAAAAATCTTAATAAATAAAGTTAAAATTTATTATTAAGGGAGCTTCCGGGGGTATTTATAATAGTATTAATATTATTATAAGTAGGTAAAGTAGTATTACCGCGGGTAGGCAAAGTAAAATAAGTAAAAGTATTTTTATATAAATATATTTATTACTTAAGTATATATAATAAGCTATTATATTTTTAATAAAAAAGGACTGCTAATATAGGAAGTTTTTTTAATTTTTATAAAGTTTTTAAAATTAAATTTATATAAATATTATTTAGGTACACGTTTTTAACACGCTGCTTAAAATTATTTAATAAAATAATAAAAAAAGTAGTAAAAGCATGTTTTTAATTTATTTATAAGTAATTAAAATTAAATTTATTATATGGCTATGCAGGGAGTTTTTTAATATAAAAAAGGGTATTTATAATAATATTTATCTTATGTAAATAATAAAATACCTTAAGCTTAAATTATTATGCGTATTAAAATATATAAATAAGCCTTTTATTTATTTTTTTAGGGAAGATTATTACTATAAATTTTTAGGTTATAATATTAGGAATTAAACCGTGATTTATATATGCTATAATAAGAATTTTTATAAATTTAATTATATAATAAATCTTGTGTATTACCTAAATAAAATATAAGATTTTTATTTTTATAGGCTAATAGTTAAACTTTATTATTATAAATACTTTATTTAAAAATAATATAAAACGCATAATAGTCCGTGAAGAAGGTTTAAATAAATTATTATACTTATAATTATTATAAAGGTGGTATATTATAATATTATGGCCTTTTTTAAAAAAGTTAAGATTTATATAAAGTTACTAGTGTTTTTTAAAGTAAGCTAGAAATATAAAAAATTTAAAAGCCTTTTTAAGTATATAAAAAGCCTTTAAATTATTATTAAATTATTATATTAATATTTTTATAAAATAAGCTTTTTTAACTAGGCCCTTAAAGGGCGCTTTTTAAAGTAATATAGTTTTTATAGCTTAAAAAAAAGTAATAATTTTACTATAATTTTTAATATAGTTATAAAACTATTTAGTAACTTTTAGGAAAGTTTTAAGCTTAAATAATAAAATTAAAAAAGTAAAAGCCTTTATAGCTACTAGCTTTTTTTTAAAATAAATATTTTTAATATATTAACCCTTTAGCTAAGCAGCTATATAAAAAAAAAATTAATAAATAATTTTATTAACTTAAGGTAAATATTTATATTATTTAGCTTTATAAATACTATTTTAAGGTATTAAATATATTTTTTTAGTATTTTAAAAGCTATTATAAGGTTATTAATATATACCTAGTAAAACTTATAAAGTTTTTTAAGATTTAGGTTTATTATTTTTTAAATATAAAAAATATTATTAATAAAATTTATTATAATAATATAAAATTACTTCTAACCTTAATATATAATTATAGCTATATACTTTTAATTTTTTTTTATAAGTATTTATTAATAAAAGAAATAAAAAGTATTTACTACCATAATATAAAAATAGTTAGTAATTATTATAATAATCTCTTTTTAAGTAGGCACGGGGTAAAAATTAGGTTAAATATAATTATTTAAGTTTTTTAAATTAATTACTAAACATTTTTTAAGCTTCCAGATACTATTATTAAAAACTTATTTATATATAATAAATACTAGTTTAGCTAAAGAAGTATAGTTTATATATTATAATATTTTTTTTTAAGCATGTAATAAATTAAATAACTTATTAATTATTTTTTAAGTATTTAGCCCTAAAAAATATACTTTAAATTTTAAAAAATAATTTTTTTAACTATTTTTTATTATTAAATATATTTATTAATTTTTTAATATATTAATAACTCCTGTAAACTCCTGCTATAGGTATATAAATTTATATATAAAAGCTTTAAATATTATTATAGCATGGGAAGATCCGGCATATATATTAATACTATTTAAAAGCTTTTTAATTAGGTATTATTTATAGGCAACCAAGATTTTTAAAGTATTTTTACCATAAAAAAATAAAAAAAATTAAACATGTTTTTAAAAAGTTTCTTAGTAATATATTTTAAAGGTATAAAAGCTTATTTTATAGCTAGTTTTTTAGGATTATAAGGCTCGCGAATAAGTAAAAAAAACTAATATTTTTAAAAAAATTTAATATTTACCTTATTAGTAGTAAGATACTTAATATTAAATATATACCTAATATAATACTTTTTTAGTATAGTAATAAAATAATTTATTATGTTTACTACTTTAATATAAGTAAAATTATAATTAATTAAATATATATATAGTAAATCTTTGTGGGCTTCGCGTGGTTTAAAAATAAAATCCTAGTTAAAAAGCTTTGCCTTTACCTTAGCTAGTATAGCTATTAATAAATATAAGGAAATTATAACATGCTATATAATATAAATAAAAATTAAAGTAATATAATAATACTTTGCGTGTATTTATAATAAAAACTTTAGGTATTTATAAAATTATAAGGTTCCCGTGTAACTACCTAGGTTTAAAATAATTTTTTTTTTACTAAGGTATTTATACTAATTAAAACTTTAATTTTTAGCTTTTTAATAAAATATATTTAAGTAATAACTTTACCGTAGACTTTTTAGCTATTAACTATTTTAAAAAAGTATAATAAAATATTTATAAAATACGTGGTAATATACTTTAAGCTAATACTAAAAATAGCTATTAATTTTACTTTTTATAAAGGGGTGTCCAGCAGGATGCTTTTAATAAAGGCTTTATTTATTATTATAATAAAACTACTAGTGTTTAAATAAAGGTTTTTTATGTAAAATATTTTTTTAATATAAACTTTTATTATAGTGTATTTTTATAAATATAGTTTAATATTCTTAAGTTTTAATAGCTATTTTAATTTTATAATATTAGTTATGGTATTAAAGTGCAAGCTTTAGTTATATAAAACCTTTACTTTATTTTTTAAGTATTTTTTTATATATTAATATAGTTTATTTAAAGAATTAAATAAAGCAGGGCAAAGCGGACATGTAAGTATAAAAGTTTTTTATATAATATTTATATTATTAATTACGGTGTTAAAAGAATATTTATTCTTGTAATATAAATTATAAAAATTTTTTATAGGTTTAAAAAAGCCGTGATAAGCCCCCTTATTTATTTATTATAATAAAAGTTATTACTTGCCCTAAGTAAATAAGTCCTATAGCATATAATTAGTAGCTTTATTAAGTATTTTTATATTATTAAAAACTTTATTAAAAATTTTTATATTATTTATATTATTTATAATAGTATAAAAAGCTTGCTGTGCATGCTGCTAATTTTATACTTATTAATTACTATTATTATTTATTTTAAAAAATTTTACTATTTATTATTACAGCTACAAAGCGGGGGAATTATAAGGTTTATTTATTATTTAAAGCTAACTAGGTTATAAAGCGCTAGAATCTTTATTTTATTATTAATAAGGGATTTAGCCTTATATAAGCCTTTAAAAATTTTTTTAATTTTAAAAGTTTCCTTAATTTAGCTAGGGATTTTATTATTATAGCTAAAAATTATTTTATTTTTATAAATACACAAGCACTAAAATGTAAATAAGTTACCTAAAGTTATTAAAAATATTTTAGTTATTTAAGTAATATAAATTTTAATTAGGACTATTACTTTGGCGGGGAATAAATTATATTTTATTAATAAAATATTTTTAATTTTTAGTATATTAGGATGCTAAATCTTGCTAGGTAATAAACTTAAATTTAATTAAGTTAATAAACTAGCCTAAAGTTATATTTTTATCTAGCTTAAAAAATTTTTTTTATAATAAGGGTTTAAAGGCGCATTATGTAGTTATTATTTATAAGTATATATTATTTATTCTTATAGCTTTGCACGCGCGTACTACCTTTTAAATAAATTTTTTAGGTATTATTTTAGTATGTAAGTTACTAAATTTATAATAAAAAAAATTAACCTTAAACCTTGCTTTAAAAATACGGGAATAAAACCTTTATATAATTTAAGTAAACTAGCTATTTTTTAGGTCTAGTTTTTTTAAAGTATTTTTTTTAAAAATTATTAGTTTAAAAGTAAACTAATCTAGGGCTAATTCTTAAAGCATAACCTAAATATTTACTTTTACTATAGGTTTACCTTTATAATTAATAATATTTTTAAGTTAGTTTATAAAAATATTAACATTCTTGTAATACACTTCTTTATTAAAGTATTTAATAAAAATATTTTTTAAAATATTAAAATTAAAATACTTAATCTTATTAATTTACCAAGGGCCACTATTATTACTATTACTATTATTATTAATAAAATAATTTTATTTATTTTTTTATTAAATATTCCTGCGGCGGCAATATTAGTTTTAAGGTCTAAATTTATTAAAATTATTATTATTACTATTATTATTATTATTATTATTTAAATTATTACCTAGATTCCCTTTAGCTACACTATTCCATTTTTTTTATTATTTAGGGTGTTTATAAGGCCTCCCTTTAAAATATTTTTTATTATTTTATTATATGTTATTAAAATAACCTGTATTTATATTCCTATTTATTTTAGTATTAGTACTAGCATTAGCAGCCGTTATATTTTTTTAATTTATAAGCTTTTAAAAGTTTTTTGTAATATTTTTTACCACCTTTATTTAGTTATTTATTTATTATTAGTTAAGTAAAATTTAAGTAATTATATTAGCTATTAATAGCTAGTTTTTAAGTAGGTTTAATTTTTTTAAGTTATTGCGTTCTTATCCTGGGCCCTTATTATAATAAAAAAATTTATTAATACCTATTATTTTAAACATGTTATTATTATTTTTAAGAAAGAAGGAAAAACAGGGCGGCTTATATTTATATATAATATAAAATATAGCATAATAAGTTATCTTTTTTATTAAGGTTACTAAATTCCCCTTAATATAGGATTTTTTTATTTTATTATTAGGCAGGAATAAGGCGTCCTTATTTATTTATTTTACTAAAAAATTAAAAATAAATAATATTTCCGGACTTATAAAAAAAGATCCTAGTATTTTTAGCTTTATTAAAAAATACTTTAAACCTAAGGCAGGAACTTTTACTTATATAGTAATATTTAAAGCTTTAATTATATAAGAAACTACTTTTATAACTTATTTTATTAACTATTATAATACTCCCAAAGTGGCTTTAATAAATAAAAATAGCATGTTAAAAAAATAATTAGCTAAAAATATTTTAACTTTTATTTAATAAGGTGATTGCTGTACGGTATTAAGACTAGGTAAAAAATATTATTTTAAAGTAAGCTTTAATAAAAAAGGTGTAAAAAAGTTAAAATTAGTATTTTTTTTTTTAAGAAAAGGAACTAGCAGTACTATATTAGTTAAGTTTTATATAATAAATTAGTTAAAARTTATAAATATAAATGTAAATCTTAAATAAAAACGTGATTATAACTAACCTAAAGCTTTTTTTAATGTTTTAACTAAAAGTAAGGGTAATTAAAAGTATAAAAAATCTTTTATAATTTTATATTATTTACATAGGCGTAAAAATTTTTTAATAGCTAGATGCAAAATACTTTAATTTATATTTTAATTTAGTGAAAATTAGTGTAATTATGTAAAAAGGGGTGGTTTCTTTTTTTATTTTAAAAAAACGGCCAGGCGTGTGGTTTTTATATTAAGCTTGTGTATAAAATTAAAATTTAAAAGTTAATAAAAGCAAGCTATTTAATATTTTAATTTTAAAGTTTAAAAAAAGTAGGCTAATATTAGTCTAGAAATCTCCTTGGTAAATGTTAAGCGTGTATAACAGGGTATTAAAAAAGGGCAACTATTAGTATTTACTACTATTATTTATTTTAACTTTAAAGGCTTTAAAAACCAAGTAAATATTTTTTTTCCCAAAAGGTTTTTAAATTATATTAAAAGACATACTACCACTTGTTAAACCCAAGGGGCAATATAATAAGATAGTAAAAAGTTAATTTTTTTAAGTAACTATTTTAAAAGCGATGTAAATACATGCATGACTAAGGGCTAATATAAGCAGGCAGGAAGACTGTAGATACAAAGGGAACGAGAAGAACATGACAACTTTTTTTTAATAAATTATTAATTTTACTACCTAAATATTTTAAATTTTATATTTTACATGCCTTTTAACTTAAGTGTTACCCTATTTTTTATATATAAATATTAAATAACCTTAATAAATGCTTTTAACCTTACTTGGCTAAGTTAGGTTATTAGCTTAATATATATTACTTAATAACTTTAAGCTAGTAATATATAAATTAGCTTTTAAGCTTAATAATTTACTTATTTATATACATGTTATTTACTTTTCCTACCCCTTTATTTTTTAAAAACCTTAAGTTTTTAACTAACTAGTTTTTTAGCAGGAATATTATTAATAATATAATAAAAAAAATTTTATACTTAGTGGGCACTTTTAGTATTATTAAATTTAAAAAGTATATTAATTAAAAAATAAAAAATATAAATATTAAAGTAAATAATACAGCCCTTATAAATTTTTTTAGTAAAACTTATTTTTATTTTATTTTTATTTCTTGCTTTATTTCTCGTGCATGCTTTACTTTTATTAAAAAATAACTTATTATACTAGCCCCTAGCAATAAGGTAGTGTTAGTTAAACCTTTTATAATAAAACTAGTTAAAAAAATATATAGTAAAAGTAAAAAACAGCACGCCTTATAAAAAAAAAGGGATATTATTTATTCTTTGTATTAAGAAATTATACTAGACACACTTGGAGTCTAAGTTGGCCATGTTTTACTTTAAGGTTTAAGCTAAATCCTTACACAGTGTTATTAAAACTGCAGAGCCTAAAGTATGGATATAAAAATATATATACTAGTAATTCTTTATAATCCTACGCCAAGGAAATAATTAAATACTATAAAGCTATAAAAATTATAAATAAATTTAACTAAATAAGTATAATTTAGAGTTACCTAAATTTATAGCTTAGGTAAAATATAAAAAACCTATGCTAGGTGTAATAACCTTAAACTAGTTTTTTTAATTACTAAAAAAAAATACTTGTAACAGGATTTAGCCGCAAGATATAATAATAATAATAATAATAATAATAATAATAATAATTATTTATACTTTAGTAACTAAGGCTTTAAATATTTTAATAATTTTTAAAATTATTTAGGAACCCCCTGGACACCTTATTAATATTTTATTAATAATTATTTTAATTAATTATTATACATGTTTTATTAATTTTATGTATTATAATAAAACTAAAACTAGTAATAATAATAAACTAGTAATTACTAAGGTTTTTAAGCACCTAGTTTATAAACTATACTTAATATTTTTATAATAAATAATACTAGTAGTTTAGGCCGTAAAGATTATAAATAATAAAATTAAAATAAATATAACTAGTGTTATTTTTAAAACTAAAATAATTATTAAAAAACTTATATATATATTATAAATACTAAGCTAACTACTTAAAACACCCCTAGCTATATAAAATAAATAATTAATTAATTAATTTTTTATAATAACCTTATTTAAGTATTAATATAAATAATTTTTACTTTTTATATTATATTTATATTTTATATTATTACTTTTATACCTTATACTATGCCTATAATATATATTATACTTAATTTAAATATTATATATATTATATTTATTAATATAATATATATTACGCCTAATAAGCTAAATTCTAGCTATAATAAGCTAAACTTTAATAATATAAATTATAAAAATAAAAATTATATAAATTATTTAAAAATAAGCTATATATTTACCCAGGAACTTTTTAAAGCTAAAAAATTTATATATAATATAAATATAAATATATAAAAAAAATAGGATTTAATCTTATACTTATATTATAAAAATATTTTTTTTTAAAAATATATTATATATATATATATAAAAAGTACACAAGGCTATAAGTTAAAAAATAAATAATAATATTATAGTATTAATATTAGCTTTACATGTTACTTTTATAATTATTTTACTAAATATAATAGTTATTAAATTTAATAAAAATTATATAAAAAATACTTTTATATTTTATACTTATAATAGTATAATAGTATTAGTAAGCCTAAATATAATAAAATACTATAAAAAAGTGGTTTTAAATATAGGATATTCCTAGTTTATAAAAAATAAAGCTTTTTTATAAAGTATACCTAATATAATTATTATTAAGGCTAAATATAAAATAATAATAAAAGGTATTAATTTAAATACTTTTTTTAATTTTTATATTATATTTAACTTATACTTTCTAAGTTTTACTATATATAAAAATTTATTTATAAAGGTTTTTATTATAATATTTTTAGTTAAAAACGCTAGTATAAATTTTTTATTAGGTATAAAAACCCTTACTAAAAAAATATTACTATATTTAATAATTAATTTATAACTATAATAGGCTTATATAAAAATCTTACTATTTTTATTATATATAAAAAAAGTATAAATATAGGATAATTTACTAGCACCCCTATTTATATACTTTAAGTAATAATATTACTTTTATATTTTTAAAGTTATATGCCTATTATTATAAAAATAAAATTATTAAAAAACATAGATTTTTTATTTAAACCAGCCTGGTTTACTAAAAAAAATATAAATATTAATAAAAAATATTTAAGTATTTTTACTTACCTAGTAAATAACTTCTTTTTTTTATACTAGCTTTTAATAAATTTATATACCTGGTAAAAATAGCATGTTATACATGCTTAAAAATAATTAATATTAGTTTTTATATAAATACCTTTTAAATATTTAATAAATTTTTTAAATTAGCGCGCAGGAATATATATATTTTTTTAAAAATAACTTACTAGGCAGGCCCAAGAAAGAATAAATAACTTTTATTTTTTTTAACTAAAAAATATACTATTTATTCCTACAAGCGGCTTGCATAATAAAAAAAAGGAATTAAATTATTTTTATTAAAAATATATTAAGCATGCGTATGTGGTTTCATTACTAGTGTTAATGCCTTAGGCCACTTTATTAGCTGTGGCAATGCCAAGGCCTAGGGATATTAATAGCCTTAAAAAATAATATTTAGGCCTTATTACTTTAAATAAAAGTTATATAAAGCGCTTAAAGGCCTTAATAAAAAAATTTTAAATAATTTTATATTTAGTTTTTTTTATATATATATATTTTTTTAATTACCTAGCCTTACTAGCTAGGTAATTTTTAATATTAATATTATTATATTTAATAGCATATTTTTAATTATTTAATTAATAAGCTTTTTTAACACTATAAAATTTAATTAAATATAGTAATAAGGTAATTACTATATTTAATTATTAAAATTACTTAATAATATATTTATAGCAAGGCTTATTAATAATATAAATTATTTAATATTACCTATACCTTTTTAATAAAAAAAAAATTAAAGTTTAAGGGATTTTTAAGGGGCCTAAAAGCTATATTAAAAATATTAATAAAAATAATTAATAATTATTTAACCTAAAAACCCCTTTTATTAATACTAGTAAAAAAATATTTATTTAATTATTATTTTAAAAAACTTCGCGCTTGGGTAGCAAGATAACTAAAAAATTTTTTATAATTAATAATAGCAAGGGTTATTACCTTACCTATATATTTAATTAAATAATTATATTTTTAATTATATAAATAAAAAAGTTTAAAGGTTTTTTAACTAGTAACTTAACCTTAATTATATAAAATTTTTTTTATAATAATTATTATTATTACTAGCTTTTTAAAGCAAGGGTAATAGTTAAAAGTATTAAATAAAAATAATACTTATATTATAATAACTATTAAAAAATAAAAAAAAATATTAATTATTTTAATTAAGTTTTTTATTTAATTTTTAATTTATTAAAACTTTTTTTTTATATTTTATTTAATTTTAATTAATTAATTATTATAAAATATTTTATAAACTTAATTAACCTTATTAACCCCGTGGTTATTATATAGTATAACTTATAATATATAAAGGTTAAGTTTTTTTAAAAAATAAACTAGCTAAAATAAAAAACCCAAGGGCTATTTATTTAATTTATTATTTTAAATAACTTATTTTATAAGCGCTAGAAAAACGCCCAAGACTAGCTATTTAATAAAAAATTAATTACTTAAAAATTTTTTAATTTTAAAAATATTATTAAGTATAAAGGCTATATTAACTTAAATATAGCTAAAATATAAATTTAAAATATAAATTATTATTTTTATAATAAATATATTTTTTATAACTAAAACTTTAATAAGTATAAAAAAGTTTTAGTTATTATTAATTTTTTTACTAGCTAGGTTTAAAAGCATTAAAATACTTATTAATTTTAAAAAAAATTAAAAAATTATATTTAAATAAATTTTTACCCTTAAGTAACTTAAAAATTAGGTTTACTAAAACTTTAAAAAGTATTTTAGTACCTAAAAATATTATTTTTATTATTAAAATATGGTTTAAAATAATATTAAAATATAAAGTTATAATAATTATTTTTAAATTATTATTAGCCTGCTTAAACACCCTGTATTTATAAAGGTTTAAATTATAAATTTTATTAATAAAGCTAAACCTAAATTTTAAGCTAAATAAGCTTATAATTATAATTACTTTATTATTTTTAAAGTAGTAATTAAATACTTTATTTTATATAAGTAAAGCCTTTATATAAAAGAATTTACTTAAAAAAGCTTTAATAATTATTTTTTTTTTATATAATTTTAGTTTTAGTAAAAAATTTAGCTATTATAAACTTAAGTATTACTAGGATTATTTTAGTTAAAGCCTTAACTAAAAATCCTATATTAAAAAGTTATAATTAAGGCTATTAACCTGCTAGTTAAAATAATTAAAAAAAAGTATAAAACTTTTAATTTATTTTTATACTTAATACTAACCTAAACCTTAATAATATTAGTTAAAAAAAATAGTGTACTTATAACTACTTTTATTTTAATTATAATAATAATAAGTACCTTTACCTTAATTATCCCAAGCCGCCTTATCTAAAAAATAAGATTAATTATTAAATTTAAAAATATTAATAGCTAAAATAATAAAAGCTTTTAAATATATTTTTTTTATTATTATTAATTTTTTTTAAATTTTTTTTAAAAACTTAAAGCAGGAAAACCCCAAGCCTTATATAATATTATTTATTTTTTAAATTATTAAAATTAAGCTATATATTATTAATAAAAAATATTTTATAATATTAGGTAAATATTAATACTAATTTTATTAATATTAAGTACCTTTAAGTCTTTATTAATATAGGTGTAAAATAATTTTTTATTAATAAAAAGTATTTATACTTATTATAATTATATAAGGTAAAGGACTTGCTTAATAAATTTAAAGTTATTATAATTAATAAATAATAAATAAAAGTATATAAAAGCTTTTAAATATTACTTGCGCTTAGTAGTTAAAAGTATGTTTATTATTTATAAAAAATAAATATTTTAAAATATAATATTATTTTAAAAAAAAACTAGCTTTATAAATACCTTTTAAAAATAAACTTTAATATTAATAAAATATATTTCCTTATTATTAATAAAAATACCTTTTTATTATTAAGCTTATTTAAACTTAACCTAATATTAATAATATTTAAACTTTTTTAAAAATTATATTAATAAAGTAAGCTAAGCACTTATTATAAAAGTAAATTTAATAGGCTTTTTTTATTATTATTTACCCTAATCCTAACCGGGATAAGGGCATAAAAAAAATTTAAAATATTTAAATTAGCTAAAAAAAATTACTTAAAAGTTTATAAATTAGTTTAAAAAAAAACTTTATTAACTTTTTCTTTAAAATAAAATATAGTTTATAGTATTAATATAGGCAATTTTTTTTTATTAACTAATTTTTTTATTTACTTTTTTAAAAAAAGCTTAAAAAATTAAAAAAGTAATTTATTAAGCTTTTAAAAAAAGGTATTATTTATATTTTTGCTAGCCCTTAAAAGTTTTTAGTTATTTTTATTTTAAAGCCTGGTGGTAAATAGTATATATATATTAATTATTAATTATTAAATTAAAAAATTATTAAGAATAGCTATTTACTTTTTTATATTAAAAACCTTATTAACCTTATAAAACTTACCTAATATTTTTTTAAAATTAACCTTTTTTTAAAATATTAGCAGGTGCGGATAGGTAAGGTATTAATTTAAAAAATAGCCTTTAATATTATTTTTAAAAAATATAAATTTTTAATAATATTATTTAGGCTAGGTAACAACCTAGCTATTTTTTAAATATTAATAAACTAAGTTTTTATTTTTTATATAAAAAAAACTTATATATTTTAATAAAATTTTTATTTTTTTTTAACTTTATTAAAAAGTATAAAAAACACCTTTATTAAATTATAATAACCTTTAAAAATAATAAGTTATTTATTAAATGTTGTGGTCAATCCCACGCCATATTTGCTTACTTAGAGCTTAGTTACCTATATGTAGTTAGTTAGCCTTAAAGCCATTCTTAAATAATTATTAATATTTTTTTTAGTTATTATAACATTTCTTTAAGTATTGCCTAACGCAGCCATAATAATAGTAGCATGTTTTTAATTATAATTTAAGGCAAAATTTTTTTTTAAAACTTTAAAAATTTTAAAGTATTAGTAACCCTTTAAGCCCTATAGTATTTACCTTTTAGTAAGCCTTTATTATAGTATTAAATATTTATAATTTTTTATCTAACTCCTAAACTTTTTAAAACTTTTTATATATATATTAAGTCCCTAAGTTTAAACCTACTACCTTATAATATTTTACTTTTTATATTTTATTTTAACCCCTGCTAACTAGGTGGCCTAATAACCTAATAAAAAAAATTATAATATTATAAACTTTTAGGAGTTTTTTTTACTTATTAAATTTAGGTAAGAACGCTATTAAACTTTACCTTTTTATTAAACTTTATTTTTTAACTATTATTATATAATTATACCTTTTGTTATTATATTATTTACCTTAAAATTAACTATATACTTTTAATTCTTAAAACTTTTTGCCCTGCTTATAATACTATTATTATTTTTTAATAACTTATATAAAACTACTATAAATATATATAATTTTTATTATTATTTTTAGCATGGATATACTAGCAAGATCTTGTTAAAGTATTTAACTTATATAAAGTTTATTTTTTTATTTTACCTAAATAAAAAGCTAATTATTATTAAAATGCTTAAGTACACGGCTATAAAAATTTTTTTAAATAACTAAATCTACTAATTTTAAGGCCTAACAGCGGCTTGTAAATAATTATAATTTATAATAGTAATTAACTTTTATCTAAATTTTACTTTTTTTTTTAAAAAAAAGAATAGTGTGCCTATAGCATTTAAGTATAATAAATTAAAATTTTTAATATCTTTATACTTTATATTTACTATATTTATATTTTTTATTTTTATAATAAAACCAATAATAGTTAGGGTAAAATTAAATATTATATTTTTAAGTACAGGCATAAATACTATATTTTTTTTATTTAATATTTTTTAAATACCTGGTTTTAAGAAATTATTAAAAAAAAGATTACTTTTCCTAATTATTTTACTATTAACTAACTTTTTAAATCTACCATAGTTTTTTTAAAACTATAAAAAAAATAAAATATCCACCAAGAATAATAAGACATGTTTTTTACACTTAAAATCTAGATTTTTTAATAATATAATAAAAAATAAAATAGGTTTAGCTAGCGGTGGTATAAAAAACCCTAGTTTTACTAAATTTTTTTAATAATAATTAATAATATTAGCTATATTAATAGCACAAGCAGTAATAAACACTAATTTTAATAAATTTATAAATAATAAATAGTAAAAAATAAATACTAAATCTTCCTACTAAAAGGCATTTAATATTAAATTTTTTTATTTAAATATGCTATTTAATTAAAATTTTAGTATAAAAGTAAAGCAAGATAACAAGCCTTATTTTTATAATATATATATATTTATAACTTAAATTTACAATGCCTTGGAAACTAAAAATATTTTTAAAATATATTAAAACTTAAAAATATATTTATAAAAAAAGCTATATGGTGGTATAATTTAAAGCTTAATTAGGTTTAATAAAAAGGTTTAACCATATTTAATAATATTAAAAATTAGTATAAATAGCTTAAAAAAAGGTTTAAGCTACTAGTTAGTAAAGTAAGATTTAGGTTAAATAATTTATATTATATAATAATAAATATTTAGGCTAGGTATTCCCTTATTACTTATATATTTAATATAGTAATGTTAGCAAAGTAATATAAAAAGTTTAACTAAAAATTTTTTTTAGTATTAAAAGCTTAGTAAAATTTAAATATTTTCTTAAAAAATATTATTAACAAGCTCTTAAAAAAAATAATATAACTATTTTAAAGTTTATAAGGATTTTATAAAAAAAATAAATTAATTAATTTAATAAATTTTAGCCGCGTGCATGTTAACTAGTATAATAAGCCTTTTATAAATATATTAAATATTATTTTTATAATAATTAAATTTAACCCTAGTAACTAGCATAACATGCACCCTAATATTATATATAATAAAAAAACTTTTAAAAATAGGACTTAATAGCTAATTTACTATAAAATAATTAACTTAATTAAATAAGTAATTTTTAAAGCGCTTATACACCCCCCTAAAATTAAAAAAATTTTTAAAATTATTATTCTTAAAATTAGCAATATTTTTAACAAAATTAATAAAATTAATAGTATTTTTAAAATTAGTAATATTTTTAACAAGTATAACACAACTTTTAGTTAGTTTAATAACTATATTAAGACTAACC
This sequence comes from Aspergillus mulundensis, assembly GCF_003369625.1. Lineage (NCBI taxonomy): Eukaryota > Fungi > Ascomycota > Eurotiomycetes > Eurotiales > Aspergillaceae > Aspergillus > Aspergillus mulundensis. Next base: position 116,380 of record NW_020797901.1, on the reverse strand, counting down.
ATAATAAAATAATAACTAAAAAATAAATAATAATTATTATGCTAGGACCTACCATGCTAATAGCTTTATTATACTAAATTTTAAAAAAAAAATACTAAAAAATAATTAGTTTATAGGAAATATTTAATTTAATAAAGTATATAATTTTTAAGCTTAAAAAGTTCCAAGTAATAAGTATAATATTTTTTTTAATAAATATAAAAAAAAAGTATATAAAGTTAACTATTATATATATTATTTTACTTTTTAATTAAATAATAAGCTACACAAGCATTTTTTTATATATACTAGTAATAACTTTATTATATATTATATATTTTTTAATATTTTAATTATAAAATTTTTAAAACCTATCTTGGCTGTATTACTAGGACTTTTTTTTAAAAATTAAAAATATACTTTAATAAAAGCTTTTTTATTACTAATAATACTTTTTATTAAATTTATATTAATTTTAATTTAACTTTAATATTAATTAATAAGGTATTTTTAGCTTAAAACTGCCTAAATATTCCTGTATATTAATATTTTTTATTAATTTTATTAAGGGGAATTAATACAGGTTTAATAAATTAATTTATATAATTATTTATTTATTTTAAGGTAAAATAAGTACACAGAAATATTTTAAAAAATATAATAATAAAAATAATAATAAAAGCATACCTTATATTATATTTAAAAGTTAACTTATTAATTAAAATTAATAGCCTAGCGCCGCACGGTGTAATAATAAATTTAAGTAAAAAATTTTTTAAATTACCACGTGTGGTAATATAATTATACCTATTATAATTATATTATATTTATATTATTACTAATTTTAATAAGTATATATAATAAATTAAATAGTAATATAATTATACTTTTTTTTAAAAATATTAATTTAGTCACGTACTAACCTTTTAAAAAAATAAGGATTATTTATTTAAGCCTTATTAATAAAAATAATTATTTTTATATGCTTATATTATAAATAATAGTTTTAACTTAATAATAACTATTAATAATATAAATATACTGGTACTTTTTAAAAAAGGTACTAGGTTAAAAATATTATTAAAATTTAAAGTATTTAAAATTTATTAATTATATATTAAAAATACTAGTATACGCAAGAAGCATTTTTTTATTTTAATAAAATTATTATTAAAAGTATATAATTTTTTTATACCACCTATAATAAATAAATTATTTTAAATAAAACTAAGTAATAGTATTATAATTTATAAAAATATAAAAGTAATTATTTTATTTAAAGCTTTAGTATAAAAATTTATAAATATATAAATAAATAAGTAAATAATAAATATTTTAAAAAAAAATTAAATATATATATATTTTAAACCTGGCTAAAAGGTCTATTTTAAAAAAAAATAATTAAGGTTTATTTTTTAGCTTACTAGGATTAGTAAAAAGTTAATAAAGTATATAATAAGTTATATTAATAAAAAAAAATAATATAAATAACTAGTATTACCCTAATATTATAACCTATTTTTATTATTTATAAACTAGGGAAAACTAATAAAAGTTTTAGTAAACTAATATAAAATATTTATAACTTAAATAAATAATATGTTAAAAATATATATTCTTTACTTATATAAGCTAAAATACTAGTAAAAGTTACTAAAAATACTTTTATTTTTATTACTAATACTATATTAATATTTTACTAGTGGCCTTTTTATTTATTAACCTAAATATATATAATAGTAATATTATATAAGGGCTAAAAAATATTATTAGTATATTTAATAAATTTTATTAATAATATTTTTTATATTTAGTATAATATAAATAATTACTTTTATATATTATAAAAGTTTTTATATACTTATATTAATAACTTTATTATATACTTACTTACTTTTAATAATTATTTATAATACTTAAAAGCGTTCCTGTTAAAGTACTAAAAACTAGAAATTTTTTTAAATTTTAAAAAAATATTTTTAGGCTTTTTATTTATTAAGTTATTAGGTAAAAATATTTTATTACTTAGCTAAATAGTAATAGTAAATAAAGTTAAGGCTTTATTATTATTAAAGTTTTTAATAACCTTGGCAAATTTAAATACTTATATTAAAATAATAAATTAATTCTTAGAATATATTTTTTATTATATAGCTAAAATAAAATTATTATAAAAATAAAAAATAAACCTTTTAAAAGGTATACTAAACTTTTATAAAAAATTTTATGCTTAAAAAAAGTATATATTAAAAATTAAGCTTTTTTAAGTAATAAAAGTAAAAAAAAGTTTTTTAATATAATTTAGTTTTATTTTTAAAACCCTTTATAATTAATTTATTTTACTTTTTTTTATAATTTATATATTAATATAAATACATGTAAAAAACACATAGGTATAATAATATTTAATATAAAGGGTAATTTAAAAAATACTAAAATACTACCTTTATTAATTATAGTTAAACTAATCCTATTTTTTAGTTATATAATTTTTAAGGTAAAAAAAAACTATTAGCTAATTAAATTAAAGGTCTTTAGTTTAGTTTAGGTAATTAAAAAACTATGTTATATAATAAAATTATACTAAAAAATAGTTTTTATTTATATAAGCTATACAAGTATTCTAGATATTATAAAATAAAAAATATTAGTAATTAAATTTTTTAAAAAGCTAAACCTTTATTTAGTACAAGTATTAATTTTTTTACAATAATTTTGCCTTTAAATTTTATATAAGCTAGGAAAAATAAATATTATACTTAATACTTTATTTTACTTTTTTTTTATAAAAAATAATAATAAGAACCTGGAATATTTACTAAATATATTATATATTAACTTTATAACCTTAATAATATAGTACTTTAATAACTTTAAGTAAAGGTTATTATAAAATTATTTAAAAAATAAAAAATAAAAAAAAGTAAAAAAAGTTTTAAAAATTAATATTATTTTTAAGTACCCTATAACACTACCTTATTAAATAAATATAAATAAATTTATTTATATTATTTTTTATAAAGTATTTTTTATATTAAAAATACTTTATATTCTACCTGTAATAAAAAAAAAATATTTAAGGTAGTATATAATAACAAGGGCTATTTTAGTGTTTACTATATATTAAAAAATTTATTTAATATTTTTTTTTACTTAAAAGTAAAATAAGTTTAGGAATATATTACTACCTGCTTTATATACTTATATTATAAAAAAAAATATAAGTTATATAAAAGCCTATAACTAATCTTATTATTAAATATTTTTTTTATATAGTGGCTATTAATATAGTAATTATGTTATTAATAATATTAAATAGTTTTAATACTATATTAACTTGTATATATTATTATATAAAATAATTAATAATCTTACTAGGTAAAAATAACTAAAAAGCGTATAATTAGGCTATAATACCTTTAATAAAATAGGCTATAGCTAACTAGGGGCTTTTAATTATAATTATTAATAATAAAAATTTAAAGTTTATAGGTAAACTTTAACAAGTATTTTTTATTAAATTAAAAATAAAACTTTGCTTTATTACTACATGGCATGCCTAATTAAATAATTAAAGTAAAAAATTAAATTAAATTATAAAAGTTTTTTTATACTATGCTATTACTAATTTAATATACCTAAATAAATAGGTAAAAGTACTACTATATTTACAGGTTATATTAAATACTTATATTAATACTTTAATAAAGTATTTATTATATAAGCTTATATATAACTTAAAAATTTATATTATACTTTTTTTTTTTACTAGCATGACTTAAAATATAAAAACCTTTTTAAAAAACTTTAATTATAAAAAAAATATAGTAGTAGCGCTAAGGCTAGTATAAATAATTATAAAATATTATTATAATAAAAATTATAAACCTATTATATTTATTTTTAGTAATTAAGTTAAACTATACTTATATAAAAAATATAAAGTATAAGTAGTATTAAATAAAAAGCTTTTAATATAATATATAAAACTTTTTAAAGTACTAGAAAAAGTTAGGCTACTAGCTTATTACTTAAACTTTTTTTTTAATTAAAAACTATACCTGGTGGTATTAATTATATACCTAAAAAAATATTTAAAAAATCCCTATATATAAATAAATATTAAGCCTGGACTGTAACTAATAAAAAAAAATATAAAAAAATTTTAGTTATATAAAATTAAATATTTGCTAGTAAAAAAATAAATATTAAATAATTTTAAGTATTTAGTAAAGTGGCTAGGATAATTTAATTATTAAAATACTTAGTATTATAAATTACTTTTAAAAATATAAGAAAAATAATTAATTAATATAAAAAAATTACTTTAATAATATTAAACTATAAATTAGCAAGCGTAGGTATTCCAAGGCTATTAAACCTATTATAAAGCCTTAGCCTTAAAAACTTTTAAAAAAGTAAGGCTACCCTTATAAAAATTAGTTTTTATTACCCCTTTATTATTAATTTTAATAATTTTTTTATTTTAATTATTTAACTACCCTGCTTTTATATTTACCCCTAAGTTTTATTATTATTTTATATTTATGTATAATTATAATAATATTATAATTTTTTTAACTTTTATTTTACCCCGTGTTTTACTTAGCTTTTATATTACCTTGTATTTTTATTTTACCTTTTTTTTATTTTTTATTATTAATTTTTTATTATTTTTTAATAGTAACTTTTATTACTTTAAGTTTACTATTTTTTTTTAACCCTTTTTTTATTTATTTTTAAGTGCTTAATTCCTAGGTAATAACGCTTAAGTAAAAAAAAAACTTAATTAAAGGTGCTATAGTAGGCTTAAAATTAAAAATTAAAAATTTAAAAAAATAAATTAAGACTTTTTAGGCTAAAAAAACCTTTTATGCCTTAAGTAAAATAGTAAAAATAAAAATTATTTAATAGCTAAAAGTAAAAGTTACGGAACTTTATACCTTTAATAAAAAGTTTAAAGTAACTTAAAGTAAGTAACTAGTAAATAAGCTTTTTTAGGTAAACTAGGCTAAAAAAATAAAATATAAAAATATACTTAATTTAAAACTAGCCCCCTAAATTATAGTCCTTATATATAATAATAAAATTAAAAAAGTAACTAATTACCCTAAAAAGCACTAATAATATTTTATTATTATTAATAATAGCTATTTTTAAAATAAATTAAATAATATTTTTTAGTTTAAATAAATATTTTTATATATATATTTAAGATACCATGCGTTTATTAATAGTAATACTTACTTTTTAATAAATTTTTTATTAAAATAGCTAATGCTAGACCTTAAAAATATAAAAAAAAAATTAAAAGTTTTTATTAGCATGTTAAATAATAAAACTTTATTTATTTATAAGGTTTTAAGCATAAATTTAAAAAAAGGTATATAATATATATTAAAGCCTTTATAGCCTTAGCTAAAATATAATAAAAAAAGTTTTTTATTATTATAGCTAATAATTAAATACTTATATTACTAGATAATATTACTTAGTACTTTAAAGTTAAATAATACACTTTTTTTAAATAATTACTTTATAATTATTTAAAATCCTTGGCTAAAAATATATTAAAAATATATTTAAAAAATATTTTTACCTAAGAATATAAAATAAAACTAATTTAAAAAAAGTAGGTGGTAAATTATAAGTAATAAAAATTTTTACTTATTAAAAAACTTACTAAAAGCCTAATAACCTATTAGCCTATTAAAATAATAATATAAATAATTAACACTTTTAAATTTGTAAACCTTATTACTAATAGCTTAAAACTTATTATTAACATAGTTTATACCCTTACTATTATAAATAAAGCTATTTAAAAATTATAAAAAAAGCTTGCTATAAAAGTTAAAAAAAATATATAAAAATTAATAAATTATTTAGTAATACTTAGTAATAAAAAGGTAGTATATTAATAAGTAAAATTATTAAATTTTATATACCTAGTATTAAAGTATTTATGCAAGAAATTTTTTACCTGGCTAATAAAGGTATATAATAATAATATAAATATATTATTTTTTAAAAAAGATCCGGCCAAGAATTAAAGGTTAGTTAATAACTTTATAAATAAACTTAACTTTTTATAGGGAGATATTTAATTTTAAAAGAATTAAAAACACACGGAAAGTTTTTAAGCCAGCGTTTAAAAGCAGATAATTTTAAAATAAAGATTTTTTATACTGTTTTTTGCTGCTTATGCTTTATTTTTGTCGAGGATCACTGCCCGTGGTCACGTGACCCGGGTGCTTGGCGCTCCCAAATATCTTTATGTTTTATAGTCACCACCTAGCTTAAATAGTTAGTTAGTTAATTTATTTACTTTATAGCTTATTATTTTTTTTCTTAGGTTATAAGCCCTTGCTTTGCCTAGGTTTTATTACTTTTTTTTTATTTATAAATATATAAATTATAACTACTAGGCTAGCCCTAGTAACTATATTATTTTATATAAAAAATTTTTACCTACCTTTACTTTTAAGTTTAACGCTTTAAGTATTAATACTATAATAAAAGGCTTTTTTATTATTACTAACAAGGTAAAAATTACTAACTTAATTATTAAGCTTAATAAAAAAAATTATTTTTAATAAATAAAATTACTAAAAATTAAACTATAAGGCTTTAACTTCTTTTTTTAATAAGTTTTTTAAAATAATTACCTAATGCCTGCAAAACTAGACCTTTATAACTTATAAAATAATAAATTTATTAAAAAGACTTATTATAAAAAAATAAAACTTAATAATAATATTAATATTTTTATAATAAAAATTAAACACCTACACAAGAAAATTATTACATGTAATAAGAAATTAAAAAATGTATATAATAAAAAAATAAAAAAATATAATAAAAAAAGGTTTATAGTACTTATAATTTTTTAAAATACTTATACTTTATTTATTTAGGTAAACCTTTATACCATGCGTAATTTAAAAAAGGTTTTTAACTTACTTAAGGCCCTTTATAAGCCTTATAATCACGTAGTAACTTATAATACTTAAAATAAGCTTTTTATAATAAAGCTTATAAATATATAAAATAAAACTATTTAGTTAAATAAATAAAAAAATACTATTATTAAACTAAGGTATTAAAAACTTAAGTTACCCCTTTAAATAAAGGTTTATTTTTTTTTACTATAATTTAAAATACAAAGTTTTATAAAGCTTAAATTACTTAACTAAAAATATTTTATAATTTAATAATTTATAAAATAAAAAAAATATATATTTTTTTTATAGTACGCGCAGTGCTACTAAATAAAAAAAAAGTTACTTAAAGTAACTTTTAACACGCTTTTTATAAATATAATAAATAAAAAAAAATAAAAATAAAAATAAAAAAAAGTTAATTATTAATAAGATTTTTAAAAATAATTTACCTATAAAAAATATTAACTTTATTTAATATTATTATTACAGCGCTCTGGGTAATTACTTTTTTTTAAGTATTAATTAATAAAGTAAACTAGTTCTTGCAGCCTGTAAGGTGTATTTTATTTTTATAATTTTAGCTTTTATAAATAAAACTATAAAGGCTATTATAATTATAATTTTCCTGGTATATTTAAAGGCCGTGGTTAAAGGGGGTATAATAAATATAATAAATATAACTTATATAAATATAATAACTTTTAAAAATTTTTTAAAGCTTATTATACTAGTTAATAATTATATAATAATTAAGCTAACAAGGTTTAAAGTAACACATATAATTAACACCTTTATTAATAATAGTAATAATAGCAAGGCGCTTTTTAGTAATACTAGCTGTTATTAGTAAATAATAATTTATTATTTTTTTTTAACTATATTAATATAAAATACTATATAATAGTTTATAACAGCACGGTAAAAAAAGATTTTTATTTTTAAATACTTAACTTAGGTTTATTATATTATATAACTTTTTTTAATATAATTTTATATTTTTTATAGCCTATATTATTAAGGTAAAAACTGTTATAAGCACGCCTTTTTTTACTAAAAAATATAATAATATTATAATTAATTTTATACTTTTAAACTTAATAATATATATTAAAACTTTTACTTTAAAAAATATTTAGCTAGCGCCTATACTAGCTTATAATCTTATTTTTATATACTAGCTTGCTAAGGCGGGCGCGTAAATATTTTTAAATAAAAATAATAAATTTTTTTTATAAAATAGTAAGGCCAAAGGGTATGCTATAGTTTTAAATAATTATTATTATTTTTATATAACTAATTAATTTTTTATAAAGCTTATAAATATACTAAAGGTTAATAGCTTGCTTACTAYTATAGTAAAGCTATTTTTTAATACTAATTTTAAAGTAAATTTAAAACTAATTTTTATTAAATTAATATATTATTACTTAGCCCACGCGAGCAAGT